>NW_027397065.1:31749257-31934807 GCF_003265705.2 Callorhinus ursinus | reverse complement strand
CGGTTGGTTGGGCGACTGCCTTCGGCTCAGGTCATGATCCTGGAGTCCCGGGATCGAGTCCTGCCGTCGGGCTCCCCGCTCAGCAGGGAGTCTGCTTCTCCCTCTGACCTCTTCCCTCTCATGCTCTCTATCTCTCATTCTCTCTCACTCAAATAAATAAATAAAATCTTTAAATAAATAAATAAATAAAAATAAATTTTAAGTAATCTCTCCATCCAACATGGGGCTTGAACTCATAACCTCAAGATCAAAAGTCACATGCTGTACCAACTGAATCAACCAGGCACCCCAATATGAATAAATTTTAATCTACATGAAATGGGTAATCATTTGCAAGAAAATATAAATGATATAAATAAATAATATATAAATGATACATGGATACATAATTTTAATAAAAACAAAAGCCTAAATAAACTAATAACCAATAAAGAAATGAATCAAGAATCAAAAGTCTTCTCCTACTGAAAGACATCAGGAATTCTACTCATTTTATGAGATGAGATTTACTGCAACTAGATAAAGACAGTAAAATAAAATTATAGACTAATTTCACTTATGAATTAAATGAGAGAAAATAAAATACTAGCAAGAAGAAACCAGAGGTGAATAAAAACATCAGGACCAAGAAAGGTTTACTCAGGAGTAAAAGAATGGTTTTACATCAGAAAAGCCATCAATGTAAGACATTGCATTGACCAAGGAAAGAAGAAAATCACCGTCACAATAGTCACAGAAAAAGCATTCTTAGGTTGGATTCCCCCAGAGGGAAGGATCAGGATTTGAGTGCGAGTACTTTATTTGGGAGGTGATGCCAGGAGCACCAATAGGAAGTAGGAGGCCTGAAGCCAGTAAAGGATGCACTTTGAGCTGATAACTGCTGAGGCCACCTGGAGCTAAACCCTAGTGGGGAATTCTGGGGGTCAGGGTACAACCCACGTCAGAGTCAGCCCACCTGAGACGCAAGGAAATGGGAATTTTTCCTCCAGGTCCCATCCGTCCTTGGCCAAGCCTGCTCCCTAAGGTAGCACTTCCAGCCTGCTCTGCTTGAGGGACAGGAGAACACCCCTAACTTGAGAGATGTCACGAGGCTTTGTAGAACTTCTACTAACAGTCCTTACAGTTCTTATTTCTTTTCCTTTCCTATGGCATTGGCTAGAATCTCTAGCTATATGTTAAATAGCAACAGTGAAAATGGAAATTCTTGTCTTGGTCCAACATTTAATGGGAAAGGGTTTAAAGTTTCTCCTCTAGGTATGATGTTTATGAAAGGATGGTGGCAAATGATCTGTACACAGAAAGAAGTTTCCTGATATTCCTAATTTGCTAATAACTGTTTATCATATCCTATCATATCATTGTTATATCATCCACTATAAAGCAGAACTTCATAAAATATTTTTATTCATTTATCATATGTTAATCATAATATTAATCATATGATTTTTCTCCTCTAGCCTAAAAACATGGTGAATTTCACTGATTAAAATATTCTTGCATTCCTGGAAAGTAAATATTTTGCCTGGCAAATCTTACATTTAGGATTTTCATATCTGTTCACAAGTCAAATGGGCCCATACTTTGTACTGTCTTTATCTGGTTTTAAAATCAAGATGCTGTTAAAATAAAAAACAAATGCAGACCAGGCTTGAAAATTCCCCAAGCAGACAAAACCATTTTAGTCATACAAACAAAGCTTAATTTAGCTTATTTTGCAAGACTAACTTGACCTGGGTCATTTCTTGCATATGCCTCTGGAAATCACGAGCAAAACTTGAACTGTTTCCCAAGGTTGATATAAGGTAACCACTAACCAGTTCCTTATCATTTAAGAAAATTCTGATAACCAACCACTGTGAGAAATAGACAGTCACTGCTTTCTCACTATATAAACTGTTTCATAACAATATACTCCTGAGCCTCATTCCAGGTTTTGGTTTGAGTGTTCTTGGTCTGCAAAATGTCTTCTTGGTGTGTATACCATAAACTTTTCTAATCACTACATAAATGATTTGTTGGTTTTACTACTATTATTTCTGAACTTTTTTTTTTTAAAGATTTTACTTTTAAGTAATCTCTACACCCAATGTGGAACTCAAATTCACAACCCCAAGATCAAGAGTTACATGCTCCACAAATTGAGCCAGCCAGGTGCCTCTCCTGTCTCACTTTCTGATTGCAGGGTTTTTTTTTCAGATTTTATTTATTTATTTGCCAGAGAGAGAGAGCACAAGCAGGGAGAGTATCAGGCAGAGGGAGAAGCAGGTTCCCTGCTGAGCAAGGAGCCAGACATAGGACTTGATCCCAGGACTCTAGGATCGTGACCTGAGCTGAAGGCAGACACTCAACCAACTGAGCCACCCAGGCATCCCTTGATTGCAGTTTCTTTTAATTTATTTTTTAAAAGATTTTATTTATTTATTTGAGAGAGACAGCGCACATGAATGGGGAGAGGGTCAGAGGGAGAAGCAGACTGCCTGCTGAGCAAGGAGCCTGATGTGGGACTTGATCCTGGGACTTCAGGATCATGACCTGAGCTGAAGGCAGTCGCTTAACCAACTGAGCCACCCAGGCGCCCCTAATTGCAGTTTCTTATTGGGTTTAGACATTGCAAATATCTTTCTGATTTATCATCCATCTGTTAACTTTGCAAACAGTGTCTTCTGTTGAACAAAAATGCTTAATACTGATTTAATAGAACTATTTTTGTTTTATTTTTGTAAGTTTTAAAAATCAACTCAATTACTTTGAGATTTAATTTACGTTCAGTAAAAATGCACCCAGTGAAAGCAATACAGTTCAGTGAGTTTTGACAAATGTAGATACCCATCTAACCATCACCATAGTCCAGGTATAGAATTTTTCCAACATCTGAGAAACTTCCTTCTGCTGCTTCACAAGTCAATCCCACATTGACACTCCTCACCCCAAGCAACCACTCATCTGTTTTCTGCCACCATATATTGGAATTGTCTTTCCTAATTTACCATATAAGTGGAATCATACAGTATTTTACCATATAAGTGGAATCATACAGTATGTGCTCTTTTTTTATTTTTTTAAAGATTTTATTTATTTGACAGAAGAGCAAAAGCAGGGGGAGCGGCAGGTGGAGGGAGAGGGAGAAGCAGGCTCCCCTCTGAGCAGGGAGCCCGATGAGGAGCTCGATCCCAGGACCCTGGGACGATGACCTGAGCCGAAGGCAGATGCCTAACTAACTGAGCCACCCAGGTGCCGCAGTATGTGCTCTTTTAAATCTGGCTTCTTTTCATTCAGCATAATGTTTGTTGAGATTCAGCATGTTGTTGCATATATTCGTGGTCCATTCTTTTGATTACTGAATAGTGTTCACTGTATGGCTATACCATAATATGTGATTCCATTCAGCTGTTAATGGACGTTTGAAATGTTTCCAGTCTTCAGTTATTAGGAATAAAGCTGCCATGAACATTTGTGTATAAGTCTTTGCATAGACATACATTTTCATTTTTCTTGGGTGCCCCTAAGAGAGCAATTGTTGGTCCTATACTAAGTATATGATTAACTTTATAAGAAACTATCTAAGGGGTGCCTGGGTGGCTCAGTCGGTAAGTGTCTGCCTTCTGCTCAGGTCATGATCTCAGGGTCCTGGGATCAAGCCCCACATTGGGCTCACTGCTCAGTGGAAAGTCTGTTTCTCCTTCTGCCCCCACCCCCACTCATGCAAGCTCTCTCTCTCTCAAATAACTAAATAAATAAAATCTTTAAAAGAAAAAGAAACTATCCAAGTATTTTACACAGTGGTTGTTATCACTTTACATTCCCACAAGTGATTTTACTCCAAACACACGATCATCATTAAATCTAGCCATTCTTGTAAGTACATGCATACTGGCTTTTGCCCTGAAGACATTTGCCCAAATCCTAAACTACAGAGCTTAGGGAAGGAAGACACAAAATACAAGAGAAAGCCAATAGGCTCACAGGCTAAAAAGCTAAGCTGAGCCCAGATGTGGTCTCCAAATATAATTTTCCATGAAATGAGTCTCTGGCTCCTTGGGGAAGTGCTTTCTAGATCTAAGACAGGAAATGTCTGTCCTCAAATCAATATCTGTGTCAAGGTTTGAAACAGAATAGAGAATGTATATAGATGGTAAATATGCACATGTAAAGATGCTCAATGTCATCAGTCATCGGGGAAATGCATATAAAAACCACTGGATCAGTTTGGATAGTTTAGGTTATGCTACAGTAAAAACAAAACCCCCAACATCTTGGTAGTTTACAACAAAGATCGATTTCTTACTGTTTAGTAAGCTACAAAGAATGTCGCATTAAAATGTATGGATGATCTACAAAATTATAACTTTTCTTGAGAATCTCAGATAACTGAGGTCCCAAGGCAACCAAGTGACCTGAGTTCTAAAAAGGAACAAGCTCCTGCCAAGGACAGATAGGGCACAACACAGGTCACTTTGGCAGAAGGTGGCTGAAAATGGCAGCCACCATACAAGTGGTGGAAAGAAAAGCAACTAAGGTTTTGGCAAAGGATTAAAGGCAAAATGTGGGCTACCATGTTGGTGTGGAATAGCTGGAGTTCCCGGGCACAAGGGGTGGTCCCACGCCCTCATAAGCTCCTTCCCACAGGTGAAAGAAATCGGGGGCAGGGCAGCAGACAGAAGAGAGCCACTTCTTGCTGAGGCAGGAGTAAAGGAGGTGGTTGTTGGCCGCCAGGAGATGAATATAAGACCTCAACTACTTCCCCGGGGAAGTAGCAAAACCAACTGCCTTCAAAGCAGAAGCACTGTGCTGTTGGGAGAGGGGAACAAAAGCCCTCCCTCCCAGGGCCCAGGTAAAGATCTCTGGCTCCTACGCTAGGACAAGGACAGGAAAGATCTTTTGTCTTTTTGTGTAGTTACTCAGGGACTTAGGCTGACAGAGCACCAGCATCTTGAGTGTTACCAATTACCATGGCATTGGAAAAGAGAGTTCTGACATTCTGGGAGTTGTTACGGTAGCTAGCAGCACTCACTCTAACTGCTACACTGGGAAAACGCCCTTAAATAGGACAAGTGTTCTCCCTCCCCTCAGCACCAGTGGATCTTTCCCTTTGTGGCTCCTGGTGAGTTCTGAGGGCACCTGCACCTAAATTCCTCATATGACATTATTTTTAGTGTTGTATACAGTTAATACTCATTTAGGTTTACTCACACATTTTCAATTTCTGGTGCTCTTCTTTCCTTCCTGAATTTCTGTATGGGCTTGTTTTTCTTTGCCTGAAGAATTCCCTTATGGGTGTTATTTTTCACAGTTTTTTGTGTGTATGGATTTAGTTTGCTAATGTTTTGTTTAGAATTATTGCATTTATGTTCACAAGTGAGATTTGTAACTTGCCTGTCTTATACTGATCTCGCCATGTGTTGATATCAAGATTATGTTAGACACATAAAATGAGTTGGAGAGTTTCCTCTCTTTACGATTCTCTAGAAGAATAATAAAGCATGCTGTATACTTTTTTTTTTTAAGTAAACTGTATGTCCAACGTGGGACTGGAACTCACAACCCTAAGATCAAGAATCATGCACTTTACCGACTGAGCCAGCCAGGCACCCTGCATGTTGTACATTTTAAATTTACATAATGTGTGTCAATTATATCTCAATAAAGCTAGAAAAAGAATTGTAAAATAACTAATTTTAAAAGTATATTGATTACAAATTGAAATGATAACATTTCAGACACAGGGTTAAATGTTATCAAAATTAATTTCACTCCGGTGCGCCTGAATGGCTGAGTCAGTTGAGCACCCTACTCTTGGTTTCAGCTCAGGTCATGATCTCGGGGTCATGAGATTTCAAGATCAAGCCACTCGATGGGCTCTGCACTGGGCTCGGAGTCTGTTTGGGATTCTCTGCCTCTCCTCTGTCCCTCCCCCTGTGCATGTTCTCTAAAGAAACAAATAGATAAAAATCTTAAAAAATTATAATAATTTCACTTCTTTTCTTTTCTTTTCTTTTTTTCTTTAAGTAGGCTCCACTCTATGGAGCCCAACACCAGGCTTGAACTCATGACCCTGAGATCAAGACCTGAGCTGAAATCAAGAGTCCCACACTTGGCTGACTGAATCACCCAGGTGCCCCCTTTTTCACTTTTTTTTTTAAATGTGGCTACTAGAAAATTTCAAATTACATATGTGACTCATATCTGTGGCTCACAGGGTATATTTATTGGACAGACCTAATTTAGCTTTTTTTTTTTAAGATTTTATTTTCAAGTAATTTCTACACCCAATGTGGGACCAAACCCACAATCCCAAGATCGAGAGTCACATGCTCTGCCAACTGAGCCAGCCAGGCACCCAGAGAGTTGTGTATGTTACTCTTATACGTATTTTAATCTCTTTCCTATCAGTTTAATTGTCTCCTTCCTCATTCTCAATTTTAAAAATCTTTCTCCTTATCACACTTGCCAAAAGTTTTATCTGTTTTTTATTGGTCTTTTCCTAAAACCTGCTTTCACACTAGATCTAACTACAAGTTTATAGAAAATATGGGAGACAGAGGGACGTGTTAACACATTGGAGATAAAATCTGCAAAAACCAGAATGTTTTCCTCTACATGACAATCTGGATTATTCAACAAATAAACTGCAAGAAAAAGAAAGATAGAAAGGCGGAAACTGAAGATATTAAAAAACAGTCTAAATGTAACACTTAGATCTGTTCAGTTTCCTGACAATCTATTAAAAATTTAAAGAAACAATCAGGGAAATTTGAATGCTGAGTGAATATTTAATGACATTAAGGCATGATGTTGAGTTTTAGGTAAAGTATTGGTAGGTAATAATGTTAAAAAGGCTATTTTAGTACTTTTTCATATATTTTTCAATTTTTCTTATTTTCTAATAAATGCATTTAGGTTATAAATACTTCTCTGAGAAGCACTTTGGCCACATAGCACAGGTTTCCATGTGTAAGGAGAGAGCGTTCTCACATTCATTTCTAAACGGTCTGTGAGTTCAGTTTGGAACTGGTTCCATTTTAGTGGCAGGGGAATAATCAAGTTAACAAGAGACTTAAGACAACAAATCCTGATGGGGCGCCTAAGTGGCTCAGTCGGTTAAGTGTCCGACTCTTGATTTCAGCTGAGCTCAGGATCTCAGTGTGGTGAGATGGAGTCCCATATTGGGCCCTGTGCTCAGCAGGGAGTCTGCTTGACATTCTCTCTCTCCCTCTGGCCTACCCCTGCTCATGCATGCTCTCTCTCTCAGTAGATTAAATTAAAAATAATAATAATAATAATAATAGATCCTAACAGCAAGGCCAGAGGACTGGGAAGAAGCAATTTCAGTGTCTTACCAGCTACGTCCCATGATGTTGTTGCCTAGGGAGGCCTTGGCTACCAGAGCCTCTCTGTGTCCAACATTCTAGTTCCAAGGCAGAACTCTCTTCTGTTCCAGGTCACCAGAGCCTTCACCCTAATGAGCGCCACGATGAAACTGAAGCAAGGGTCGTTTCTGTGGTACCTCTACCTGGACAAGTTGTATTGCCTGTTATCCGTGAGGAACGTGAAGGCCTTGCTAGAGTATTTTCACCTTCTTGACGTCCACCACAACAACACCTTGAATGGTCAGTGAGTTCAGCAGGGCTTCCTCTGAGTTGTTACCTGGCTTTTAACTAATGTGCAGGGAAACTCGCAGAACCAGAAACTGCCTTACTAACAAATATGTATTTTGTCTTCTAAATGAAGCTAGAGAAATCACCCACGGAGACTTGAGACCGGGGGCAGTTGAGTGAGGAGGGGAAGGCCACTAGGCTCGGGGCGGGGGGTGCCCTGGTGCCCTTTGGTGATTCGGAGAGTGTGTCATCATCCTCTTTAAGGGTCATTTTCCTCATCCATAAATGAAGCTTCTCATAATAGAGCCCACTTCATGGTTGGGGAAAAAAAAGAATGAAATAAGATAATGTGTGGAAAATGGTTAACACAATGCCTGGCACATGGTAAGAACTTACTAAGTGTTTGTTATTATTATAATTATTCCTGGAGGCTGAGCCCCATTCAGGCATTAACCCTTGAAGACCTCCTAACAAGATTTCTCATCTGTCAAGTGGGAGGTTTGAATCAATGATCCGCAGGATCCCTTCTAATTTTTGGTACTTGGGAGTAACCAAAAAGTGTTGATCATCTTGACCCTGCCTTTGAATGCACAAACTAATGGAAGATCAATTAAAATACTTTAGGCTTTTTTGGGTTTGTTTTGTTTTGAAGGACTGGGCATAAATAAAGTATCCTATCCATTCATTGTGATCTGAAGGAAGTGTCATTTGTGAATAAGGTGTGTCTTCCATAAAGATTCTTTTTTAAAGATTTATTTATTTGAGAGAGAGAGAGAGAAAGGAGAGAAGGAGCAAGGGAAGGGCAGAGGGAGAGGGAGAGAGACTCTCAAGCAGACTCCCCGCTGAGCATGGAGCCAGACGTGGGGCTTGATCACGAGACCCTGAGATCACGACCGGAGCCAAAATCAAGAGTTGGACACTTAACCGACTGCGTCCCCCAGGCATCCCTTCTGTAAAGATTTTTATGAGCTTATGCAATCTTTATAAAATGATAAAAGACACCTTCGTTTTCTCACAATTTCATGCCTCAGTTTTTCTCTTTACATATAGATTCACACACAATGTCACCAAATCTTTGCAATAGCAGAGACCTAGATAAGGCAACTGTAAGGGCACCCGGCTGTAAACAGAAAAGCTGGGACAAACCCAGGGCTTCCTGACTCCAAAGCCCACACTCATAGTCTCACCAGAATGTTTGCTGAGAAGTCTGGTCTCCCTAGTAACTAAATCACTGCGATGATGCAAAGCCCAAGAGGTAAAGTCATGCTCCTGTCTTCTGGTCACCAAGGGACTGGGCAGTGCCATGAGAGCGTGAAGGCACAGCCTTAAGTTTTGCCTTCAAGGAGGCAGTGACTTAAGGCTTGGGAAACTTGAGTGGGCCAGAACCAGCAGTATTTGCTAAGTAGCTACCAAGTCCCACACTGCAACATTTCTCAAGGAGCAACTACACAAAGGTCACTGTTACATATAATGTGTTGTTCCCACGTGTTCATAACTAGTGGGGCATAGGGAAGGAAAGACTGTGTCTGAAGGACATCTGAATTCCAGCTCTGCCACTTCCAGTGGGGTCCACCAGCCAGCAGCAGCAACATCGCAAGGAGCTTGTGAGAAATGTAGACTCAGTCCAACATCAGGTTTCATGAATCAGAATCTGTATTTTTACAAGATTCTCAAGTGAATGGTATGCCCATTACAGTCATAGAAGCACTGAAATAGACCAGTTACTATCTGAGGCTTAGTATAAAAGGGCGTGATACCACTTTCCCTGGAGGGGTGTCGGGGTTCAGTGAAATGTGGCAGCTAAAGCACCTAGCCCCTAAGGCGCTCCATGATTGCTCCTTTCCCCCATCACCAAATGCATGTGCTTCACATAAGCATGAGGAATACTGATACTTTTATAGGAATGATTTTTAAATTTCTCCTGTTTTCATGATCTCAAGTGAAAGACCCAGGTGAGATTCAGCTTCTCCAAGAAAGTGTCCGAGGTCCCCAGTGAGAACTCAGCTCTTCCATGTCTGAGGAGTACTCTGAGCCCGTTATTGCTTAAGGACACACCTCTGTGTCCTTAACCGAGCCCAACCCACCGTCTCATCCTCCACAGATCTGGGCCCAGGGCCTTGTCACATGGCTGGTTTGAGGAATTGTGGAAGGGATAGTGACGAAGCGAGAGACCAAGTGTTACCATGACTATTGCGGCTCAGCAAGCTTCCGGCAGGGCTGCCGTTTATGTGGCTCCTGCTTGTTCAGCATCTGGAATGGTCTCCGAATAATCCATCTCTTCGCCCCTCGCCCCCACCCTAACAGATGTGCTGTTCTATCACTTCCTTCACCACGTGACCAGCTGGAACCGGACACAGATCATGATTGTGTTTAACATGCTGGACTGGAACGCTATGGGCGAGATCGGTTTTGACCAGTTCTACATGTTGGTCTGCATCCTGCTGGCACAACAGGCGAGTAACAAGTCAAGATCTGGGGCAGAGGAGATAGAGTGTGGCTGCCGCCACCATCTTCCTAAGCGTAGCCATGAATTAAGACTGCATCAGAGTTGTCTTCCTGTCACTCAAAACAGGAAGGGAAAAAAATGGGGAGAGAACTACTTGTGGCTCCTAAACGATCTGTCTCTAACCTAGAAATTTGCAGGCCACCCAGCCTCACTCCCCCTGCTGCCCATCTTAAGCCCTCCCTCATCCTCTTTCTGGATGATCTCATCCCATCACTTTCCTCCTTGGCATGCCCTTCCTTGCCCTTCTTAAAGAGCCACCAGGAATCCCAAGTGCCTCACTCTCTCAGGGATCACTTTTCTCAGAGAATTTTCTGAAGGGGATGGAGGATGGAGATGAGAAGCTTTCTTCTTTGGGTTCCTACCTGATCCTATGCACACTTCCATTGTGTATTTACCTACTTCCCACTTGGAAAGGAAATCTGTCTTCAGGATCTTACCACCTTACCATGATGTTTCACAAGTAGATTCTCACTGAACATAAGGAAATGTGTTCTAGTGACAAGGGTTCTGTCTAGCAGAATTGATCACAACAGGTGGCTTCAGTTCCCCTCAAATACAGATGCTGAAGCAGGACTTGATACATTAACCATAGAAGGCTTTCAACCCTGAGCTTCTAGGATTTTGCCTTTTGCTTTTAGCTCTCTAGGAAATGAATATGAATATACTAGTCTTGATGCAGCCCAAGTTTATTTTTTTAATTATTTTTTTTCTTTAAAGATTTTATTTATTTATTTGACAAAGAGACACAGCGAGAGAGAGAACACAAGCAGGGGGAGTGGGAGAGGGAGAAGCAGGCTTCCCACTGAGCAGGGAGCCCAATGCAGGGCTCAATCCCAGGACCCTGGGATTATGACCTGAGCCGAAGGCAGATGCTTAACAAGTGAGCCACCCAGGCACCCCAATTAATTTTTTTTAAGAAACTAATTTTTTTTAAAGATTTTGATCTATTCATTTGACAGAGAGAGAGGGCACAAGCAGGGGGAGAGGCAGAGGCAGAGGGAGAAGCAGGCTCCCCGCTGAGCAAGGAGCCCGACGTGGGGCTCGATCCCAGGACGCTGGGATCATGACCTGAGCCGAAGGCAGACGCTTAACGACTGAGCCACCCAGGCGCCCCATGCAGCCCAAGTTTAGAAAGTAGCACCAACAACACTGTTCCTTGTATAATGTGTTTTTCTCAATAGAACCACTTGGAAGAGCAATTTATCTTCCGCCATTCCCGGCCTGTCTTTGAGCTGCTTGACCTGGATGGGGAGCTGAGAATTGGTGCAGAGAACTTCCACATGTACAACTTTCTCTTCAATATCAAGAAACAGGACCTCAGAGAGCTCTACCATGACTTTGACATCACAGGTGACCGTGTAAGTGCAGATTCCTTAAGTGTGACCTGGCGGCCTCTCTGTCCAAAGGCAGAGATAATGCCCTACTCCCTACTGTAAACAGGGTGGGGAAAACCTGCTTGTGCACGTCATGGCACTGGGATCAAAAAAGCTGGAGATTTACAGGCCTGTGAAGAGAGAGGACTAGGCATCATATCATACGAGATGGATGCAAAATTACAGAAGCTTAGAGAAGAAAATTTTGTTTAGAAGTTTAGAGAAGGAGATATATTAATATGGCAGGAGTTGACGTGGGGGGAAGGGTTTATAGATTTAAGTAAATAGAAAGGAGGAAAGTCTAGATGGGAACACATGAGAAAATCCTAAGAGAAAACAACTCTGGTGAAGACCCTGGATTCTGCCTATTTATTATTATTATTTTTTAAAGATTTTATTTATTTATTTGACAGAGTGAGACACAGTGAGAGAGGGAACACAAGCAGGGGGAGTGGGAGAGGGAGAAGCAGGCTTCCCGCTGAGCGGGGAGCCCGATGTGGGGCTCAATCCCAGGACCCTGGGATCATGACCTGAGCCGAAGGCAGACACTTAACCGACTGAGCCACCCAGGCGCCCTATTAAGATATTATTTATTTATTTGAGAGAGAGAAACAGCACGAAAGGGGAGAGGGTCAGAGGGAGAAGCAGGCTCCCCGCTGAGCCGGGACCCCAATGTAGGACTTGATCCCAGGACTCCGGGACCGCAACCTGAGGCAGTCGCTCAGCCAATGGAGCCACCCAGGCGCCCTGGATTCTGCCTATTTAAAGAGCAAGTGTATGGGGCACCTGGCTGGCTCAGGTGGTGGAGCACAGGACTCTTATTAATCTCAGGGTTGTGAGTTCAAGCCCCACATTGGGCATAGAGCGTACTTAAAAAAAAATTTTTTTTAATCAAAAAAAAAAAAAAAGAGAGGAAGTCTATGTTGGGGAAGCAAGTGGGAGCTAAGGTTGAAAAAGCTGGATCATACTATGTAGAAGGTGCCAGCCTGAAGCGTCTAGACCAGACGCAGCAGAAGTAAGAAAGTGACCCATGGTTGCTTTAGAGTCTACAGTAGACTCTCTGTTCCCAGCTCCTAGACTACAATCAGACTATAATTATGTCCTCATTACTGAGCCTCTTCAAGTTTCCAAGTTTTTAAATGGGAAATGATTACAATCCTGCTGTCATCTGAAACAAAGTATCAAATCCTTCCTGAAATAATTTTTCTTTCTTTCCCCCAACAAAAGCGTCTTAATTACAAGGAATTTAAGCTGTTTACTATCTTCACCATGGACAAATACCAGGAGAGGCAGAAAGCAGAGAAAGATAAAGATAAAGGCAAAAAGGATCTGCTCAAAAAGAAAAGGCTACATCACGTTAATGTGAGCCTCAAACAGTTTCTTGGAATAAATGTATCTGAAAGTAGACTATAAGTAATCACAACTGTTAACATGTCTAAAAATAAATTTAGAAAGTCTAAGTGGATATTTTTACATTGGCTTTCACACATGAAAGGTTCAAGTAAGTGCTCTTCGATCAGCAGGTTCTTAACTTGAATAACTTATTGACCTCACGATAATAAAATGTGAAGTAACTACTTTCTCTGTGGACATGTCTCAATTCTGCTGCTGCTTTTCAGACCAACACTATTCGTAAGTATATCTAAATAATTACAAACACTGTCTTGGAGCTAAACAGCTGAAAGACAGTGGTGCTTTCCCATTATTTGTCACTAGTGGTCTAACATGCTCAGAATCCTGTCTACTCTCTCAGTCCTTAAGCTAAAACCACCTGTATGCAAGACACTGCAAATTGGCAAATGGTGAAGTGCCTCTACCTGTAAGGGAAACAGACTTTTAGGGATATGGGAGCTGTGTTATTCCTAGGACCTGAATTACAAAGTTAGGTGCTCAAGCAACTGTACCAATCTACTAGGGTAGAATAATTATTACATGCCCTTGTATAATTTTAATTTTGTGTAATTAATGCCTTGAATAATTTTCCAAGTTTTTTTATTGTTAATCACCATACATTACATCATTAGTTTTTAATGTAGTGTTCCATGATTCATTGTTTGTGCATAATACCCAGTGCTCCACGCAGAACATGCCCTCTTTAATACCCATCACCAGGCTAACCCATCCCCCCACCCCCTAATTTTCCAAGTTTTTAGCATGAGACTTGCGAATCCTCCCTACCTGTCTGTACTGTGATAGTAATGATGGTAACTACCACTGAGTAAGTGCTTGCAATGGGTTAGGCAGGTGCTTTAGATGCATGAAGTTATTTATACTCATAACCCTGTGAATCAAGTATTATCCAGAATTTACAGGTGAAGAAATTGAGGCCCAGAGAAATTAAGAACCTTTCCCAAAAATATATGGCATACCAGTGGTAGAACCATGATTCAAATTCAAGGTCAATTAGATTCCTATGCTCAGAGCAAGTGATCTGAGTAACTCACTTCAGTTTTAGCAAATTGTTTAAGTTTCAAGCCAGCATTTTACTGGCTCAGAAATCCTTTCTGCATAATGCTGATTACCACATCTCCTTCTACCATAAACTTCTGAGGAACAAGTTTGGCAATTAAAGAGGTACAGCTCATTTACTATAAACCAAGAATTTCTTAAGGATCAGTTATGCCGTATGACTGCCCATAAGGCATTCAGAGTTCCAGGGTTACCTAATAACCAACAAAAATCACTGTCAATGTGCAACAGAAAAGAATACTGCTTATCTAAGATTGTCGTTCATAAGTCAAACTTGGAAGAAGAGAAGTCATGTTCATTACTACGAACACTCTATATTTAAGATACAAAGCACCTCAGAACAGTGCTCCTCTCCTCCTCTGATTTGGTGAAAAGTTTGTAGCTGTTCTCTAAGGAGAATACCCTCTGGCAAACAAGTACTACACTACTACTACTACACAGTACACTACTACACCTACACAGAGTATTGAACCGAGAGACTAGTATTCTCTGGCTGGAAAATGACAGTTGGAAATCCATCATCCTTTCAAAGGGCCTCGCCATTAAGCTTATCTTGGGATAGGTTTCTGCCTCTTTTCTGGAATCCTAGATGGCTTTTGCTGGCAGACACCCTAAGATCTACGCATAGTTCTGGGAGGAGAAACTATAACAAGGTCTTAGAAAGGCTTTTCCTTCCCATTTTCCAAGGGCAACAGTCCTGAGACATATAAAAAGTAACCATGGCATATATGTTTTTTACAGACACCGTCTCTAAAGCAATGAAGATACTGTACCTTTTATTGCTTCAGAATGGGGGCAAGGGGGGAGAAGGGAAAGTCGAAGATAGTAAGTAGCAAAGGTTGTAATTCTGACTAAATTTTAAATGAAACTTTAAAATAATTTATTCATTTATTTCAACTTAATTTAAAATGAACATCAAATGACTAAAGTTTTAGGAATGAGTTTCCCCCCTCTCCCTGGAAATCATCAGGGTGACTACAAAAGGTATCATGGCCCAACTATCAGATTTTTAAAAATCCTTTTAAGAGTATTTTCAGGGGCGCCTGGCTGGCTCAGTCAGTTGAGCATCTGACTCTTGATTTTGGCTGGGGTCATGAGCTTCAGGTCCTGGGATTGAGCCCCTGTCCTGTCAGGCTCCACGCTCAGCGGGGAGCATGCTTGAGGATTCTTTTTCCCTCCCTCTACCCTTCCCCCTGCTCTTTCTCTCTCTAAAATAAATGGATAGATTTAAAAAAAAAAAAGCTACTTAAATACTTAGTATTTCATAAACTGGGCAGCTCTAGAATGGACTCAGGAAACTGAGCATTTAGTTCGGATGGGCACAAACTGAAACTGTAAAAACTAAAATTCAATAGCATGTATAAAGTGACATTCTTTTGGGACTAGAAGTACAACACAGAAAACAATGTTAATGTCTACGTCAGGACTTTTTTCCTCAATTACATTACGAGATTTAACGTTTTTAAAAATGTGTTTGTAGGTATGTGTGTAGATGTTTCAATTAAGTTTCATTATTTCAACAGTGAGTTAATCCACTGTGCTCTCAAGGTAGAGCTCAGTTAGACCAAGTACATTTAGGTGTTTTTTGGATGGTGGTAACACTCAATGGTATTACTATGTCATAGTTACATTAGAATGCCTTGGTCAGCAAAGTGCGCCCTTGTTCAGGGGCCGAAGTAATGGGCAGAGGGGCCGCACTTGCAGAGCAGGTGACTAGCAGGCTGGGCTGAAGAGAGCAATAGAGGTTCAGGCCAGCACCACAATCTATATCAGCTATAAAGAGGAAAGAATTTTAGAGGAAGCTAAGCAAAGTGAAATCACTTCTCTTCCACTAGTCCTTAGCTCTCATGTATTATCATCACTTGCCTCATGCCAAAGGCCAAGACTAGAAAAGGCCAAATCAACTCTGCTGACACCTGCCGAAATGGGCAGTTGCCCACATGAACAGCCCCCACAGAGCCAGAGAACAGAAATCACAGGAGACAGTTACTGCAAGGGAGGCTGTCAGCCACACTTCTCTTTTCTTCTTTTCTGTAAGTCAAAATGCTAAATCATAGCATATGAGAATTTGAGGTGGACACAGGTATATTTTCTAATTTGTTCAATTAATAAGAAAAGACCGTTAAAAAAGTATAGTCTTAAAGGCATCATAAAATAAGAGTGATTTTTCTACATCAATGGGAAAAAGACCAATAAAAATTATTCAACTAGTATCAGGAAAAGTGGGATTAGCTAACTATTTACAAAAACAAAGGAATAAATAAATAAATAAATCTGGGCTGCTATTCTATCCTGCACCAAAATAACTCCAGACACTGAAGCCATAAAAGAAATACTGAAAACATGAGAAAAAAGTTTTATAATCTGAAATGATAAAACCTTTTAAAGAAGAAAACCCTGAAGCCATAAAATACAAATCTGATCAATCCAACCAAGCAAAACTTAAAAATTTGCACATGGTAAATTACACAAAACCAAAAACAAATGGTAACACATGATAGAAAAATGACCAATTTCCTTAATATAGTATTCACAAATCAAGAGGATAAAGACCAAAGTGCCCCAGAAATATAAGCAGACAATTTGCAGAAAAAAAAAAGGCCTAAAATATACATTAAAATGCTAAACTACAAAGAAAATATATAAAGATAGACCACAGGACAGATTTTCACTTAGACTGTCAGAACAAAATGTTGGTTAGTATGTATGAGAAAATAAGAGCAATCATACTGCTATAGTTTTAAGTTGGGAAAATCTATTTGGAGGGCAATTTTGCATCTACTCTCTCAATGTGTATACTCATTGATCTAGCAATTCTCTCTTCAAGAGTGCATTCTCTAGATGTACACAGACACAATGATGTAGCTCTAGAAAAGGACACTTCCCGGCAGCATGGTTTACAGTAGCAAGATTCCAAGTAGTCAAACTGACCAAAGTGAAGTCTGAAATAACTGGTACTCCAGACAGTGCAGGACTGGTGTAGCCATAAAAGGAATTACACAGATCCAAGATTCATCATTTTAAAGAGAAATCAAGGTGGGGCGCCTGGGTGGCTCAGTCGGTTAAGCCATTGCCTTCAGCTCAGGTCATGATCCTGGAGTCCGGGGATCGAGTCCCGCATCAGGCTCCCTGCTCGGCAGGGAGTCTGCTTCTCCCTCTGACCCTCCCCTCTCTCATGTTCTCTCTCTCTATCTCATTCTCTCTCTCAAATAAATAAATAAATCTTTAAAAAAAAAAAGAGAGAAATCAAGGTGAATAGTATATGTATTTATGGAAAAAACAGGGTAGGGTGGGTGAATATACTCAATGTACACCAGAAGAGTGGTTCTCACTGTGTGATTCTGTACACCAGCCACAGCAGCACCTGGAACTGCTCAGAAATCCAAATTACTGGGGCCCACTCACACCTACTAATGTGGAACCCCTGGGAGAAAAGTCTAGCAATCAGTGTTTTCAGATGACTTCTAGGTAATTTTGATGCATGCTCAAGTTGAGGAACTGCTGGGCTGGAGTATCTTTCAAGATACCCAAAACACTGGTAACAGTTGTTACATCTGGGGTGTGGAGAGAGATTTTTCACTTTAGTATCTTTGGATTTGCCCATCATACATATGTATCACCTATTTTAAATAAAAAATTATCAAAACCTGCCACTTTGATCCAAAATGGGTAAGAAATGAGCTCAGTGTTTCTAGAAAACTGAATTATGAGTTCTGATTTATGGCATGACCCTTAAGAAAAAAAAAACAATAGCCTACTTTAGACCAAGATTTCAATGTGGAAGATAAAGCATATCTATAAATAACCATGTATGGTTTGGCACAGCAGAGCCTAAGTCTGGTGATAATGAACTTGTTATTTATTGAAGTAAGTTTTTAAAGAGAAGAAAAACCTTTTTAGAGGTTTTATTAGAATGAGGCAGATTACCTTTATGTAGAGCGTAACAATTAAAAACCCAGAATAAAGGCCAAGACAAAGAGAAAAATTGAACATTTTTTTTTAAAAAAAGCACAAAAACCCTACATACTAAAATTGTACACATCAAGTATTGGTCCAATCTTATATCAATCTATTTACATTAAACAGCACCATGGTTTTCTCACCCAGGTTAGTTAAACATGCCCAGAAAATCGTTATGCGAAGTTTATGTACCTTTAAAACAAAATAAATTCTTAAGAGAGTTCAAATTCTACACAAACAAAAAAAAAACTTCTTAGCAACCATAGATTATTGATGATATCACCCAATTTAACTTAGGAAAAATAGGTTTGAACACATTTCCAGTTGTCAAACTTTGAGAGCTGTTGCTATTCAATGTGGCACACAAGGAACAAAGAAACTCTTTGATGACAGGGGCATTATATTCAAATACCCTCAAACCTCCACCTTCAAATATAAAAATACTCCTTTGGAATTAACGTTGCTGTTGTCTCTTGATTTTAGATTCAATTATCAGCAACCCTAAATTGAATATAGCCACAATCTTTAAAATGATTGCATAAAGAAAGGGAAGCAGTTAAAGCTCTCAGAGACAGGGTAAGTTATAATTATAGATATTATATCTAATCAGGCTATAGGAAATTTAATACCATTTTAAACTTTACATTTAAACTAATTAGCAGTTTCATTCTGCCATTAAAATTAATAGCGCTTCACATCCAAATGGGTGTGGAGGTCTGATTATTTCCCAACTGAGAGCAGTGTACGTACCTTCTTGTCTCTACTTTGCCACCTCACAGTCTCAGGGCTACAGTGATTGTGATAGTCCCCCTTTCCTTTCTGGAACTAACTTTTCAAAGGCCCCAAATTAAATATAACCCTTGGCAGCTTTATTCCAGTCATAGTACTAGAGAATCAGGTACTCTCACCAGATTTTTCAGTCCTCTCATCTAATCTGCAGATGGCTCTTCATTTGACTCTTTGCTAGGAAAGATGAGAGAGGAAAACTGTCATCCACCACAAGTAGAGGTAACAGTGAACTGGAAAGTTAACGTATAAAGCAATGTTTCATCTTTTGGTCTCACTGCTGATGTTTAAGTAATGTCCATAAACAGACCAGTAAATCAGGAGTTGACATTTTTCTAACAGACTGAAAATAGGCACAGTTCTCCCATGCACAGATACAATGGGTTTTCCTTACACCCCTCCTGCAAACTGGGAGAGAAGAGAGAATTGACTGTATTATCTTAGGGTGGGAACACCTGTCCTTGATTCTTACATTCCCTGGCCCAGTGCATTTGGGGGCATGCGCTGAAAAATCTCAAGCAGAGTAGGTAGATCAATGACGGTATTATATAGTAGTGACCCTCTAAGCCTGGATATAAAAACAGCTTTGATATACAGACATTTCAAAATAGCTATGCAGCAAAAGGACAAGAGACTTTTCAACTGAGTATCAGCTGAAAATCAGAGATCTTACTGTACTGACTAAATTATTGCCTAGTGTTCCAGAAGGGTACCTGCCACCAATGTGCTGGAAGGCACCAAAATTTAGTGTGAATGTAAATAAGGAGCTCAAGATACGGGAACGGGGAAAGCAATACTGAAACACAATTTGCCAGTCTCTACTCCTTTATGGCTAATTATTAATTGAGCAAAGAATTCAGACCAGAATAGAAGTGAACCTCAAATACTGCTCTTCTCAGTTTCCATTTTAAAAAGCTCATTTTGTAACTGTTATTGATATTTTCGGGAATATATATACATATATACATACATATATGTGTATATATATATATATATATTCAAATTCTGTATTGACAAGGTGCTTGGTGCTGTTCTTCATGGACGTAACATCCTATTTACAGTCCAAACATTTAAATACAGTCGTTACATTGTTGTTGGGTGTTTTAAAATAAATGGTTATCTATTTTTTAATTGCCTTTCAAATTAGAAACTGTAATTACATGAGTCTCAAAGGCTGGCTCTTTGTGTTTTATTAATTATTTTTGTTGGTCTCCATCACAGATGGAATTTTTCACTGGTAATTCCTCAGAACTAAATCCATTCATATGGAATTCAGAGCAGTGAAAATAAATTTCACGCCATAGAGTAGGAAATGACAACGACAATAAAAAGGAGTGGGAGGGATCTTGGGACCAGCCAGGAGGACCAATCAGTTCTCAACTGGTGTTGGGTTTTGTAAAGGCTGGCTCATTATAACTTGTACAACATAGTCCTTTGGGATCTTCAGCTCTTCCAACTTCATTTTGTCGGTGAGAGGTCTGCCAGAAAAGAACCATCGCTGGCTACTCGGTTCCACTCCTTCTGCTGCATGTAGCCTCCTCTTCATGTGGTATACAGTGTCTGTGCTGCGGACCACAAGTTTGAGGTCTTTGCCTGTGGAAAGGCGCAAACGGAGCTGACATTCATATCCAGAATTAGGTGGTGGCTCAGGAATATCCAGAGTCTCTATGTCGCTCTTTTCCTCTATCATGTTAATTGGTGGTGCCAAGCAGTAGACTGGAAGCTGATACCGGTTGCCCAGTTCATCATAGCACTCTGTGAGTGCACCTTCAGAAAGAGAAGATATGAACAAGAGTTTCATCTAAATGAACACTTTTTTTTTAGATTTATTTACTTATCTGTCAGAGAGAGAGAGAGCGCGTGTGCAAGCGAGCACAAGCAGGGGGAGCGGCAGGCAGAAGGAGAAGCAGACTCCCCACTGAGCATGGAGCCCAATGCGGGACTTGATCCCAGGACCCCGGGATCATGACCTAAGCCAAAGGCAGACGCTTAACCAACCGAGCCACCCAGGCGCCCCTAAATGACACATTTTTATTTTCACTTTGCAAAATGCTCAAAGCTCTTGCTAGCTTGCCACTGTAGAGAAAAAAAAGTATAAGGTCAATCATTGCCAGCCGCTTTAGCAATGTCCATCATTAAGGCCCATAACCAACTGAGTGTTTATCTAATTTTACCTTAGCCAGGACCCTAACTCCTTTCCCTCACCTTTTCTAAGTCATTTCATTCCTCATTCACACTTTCATTAAATGATAAAGAAAAAGAAAGCACACAAAATTCATATTTACTATTATTAATGCTTGGACCAAATTAAGGGGATATTCAAATTGCACTGGGATATCTTTTTCAAGAAATGAATCAGTAACCTTAACAGCAACCACAAAAAACAGATCCCTTAGCTTAATTCACCACAACACGGTGTTCCAGAGCAGTTTCCTTAGTGCCTGGACTTCCTAAGTACTTAGCCAAAAGTCCTTCGTCCAAAGAGACCACAGACTGGAGAAGACAAGCCTACCAGCTGCTCTGGCTCCTCGCTTATAGATGAATCTCATTAGCACAATCACCATAAAAATGACTGAGGGGTTGTATTTAACCCCAATTGGTCAATCTATTACAGAGAAGCTATGGGTTAAAAAGGAAGAATAAAAGGGGTATGAAGTTTATAACCAGACAGCTCAGGGGAGAGAAAAAGG
Source organism: Callorhinus ursinus (assembly GCF_003265705.2). NCBI lineage: Eukaryota > Metazoa > Chordata > Mammalia > Carnivora > Otariidae > Callorhinus > Callorhinus ursinus. Next base: position 31,913,428 of record NW_027397065.1, on the reverse strand, counting down.
CACTTATGGTTTAAAAGAAGGTATTAATGGCTGATTTTTTTTTATAAAGCATAAACTGCATTATAATTACCAGGACTTCCCTTTGGAAGCTTGAAAGGACACTTAATGAATGCTTTCTTACAAGGTTATTCATAATATGTCCTTTGCTCAAACTGGAACATTAATGTCAGTTGACTGATAAAAAACAAAAACATCTACCATATTCAAAACAGTCATATATAGTCTAATAAGTATGGGGTTGGGACACAGAAATAGTTATCCATGAACCAATGAGTTAATGAACTGATCTTTGTGGTCACTATCAATAGGCTGAAAAAACAAGGCACCCAAAATGAGACTGGAACAGTCACCAAGCATAAAACACATGAATCTCCACTTTCCTCTAGGTTTAAAGATATCGTACAGCCTCTGTGTTGTTCACTAATTAATGTGAATGCTAGGACACTGCAGAAACAAATATACTTTAAGCATAGTTGTGTCCCTAACTAGCAACCATCTTGCTGCAGTACCAATGCTATTTATAAACAGGGGTATAGTCAGTTGTGCTAACTTCACTATTTATATGGCCTAGTCCTGAGGCAAAGAAACCTACTAGTGTCTTCCAGATGGGCTGGCCACCAGGAGAACAAGGAAAGAGAATGTGAAGAGTTCACTAAAAACACATCCCCTCTATTAAGAAAACACCTCAGATACATATCCCACTGACCCAATGATGGTATGGTCAGCCTGATAAGTACAAAAGCAACGTTCTGGCAATGTTCTGCTAGAAAAACATTCTTTTAGAGAAGCACCATTCTAAATCACTATCTTTGAAATCTCTAGACCAAGATGAAACTCCCAGCCTTGCTATTAACTAGCTGCACAACCTTGAGCAATATTCTTTAACCTGAAATACCCTTCTCAATTAGCAAAATGAGACAGAAGAAAACCTCTAATGTGGTTACCAGGTTTGCATATGCTTCTTCATCTTCAGTACCACGACAGATATAAAATAACAGGACTGTAAACAAAAGCAGTCAAACTGCAAGCAGAATGATGTCTGGACTGAAAGACAGCTGACATTTGCAGCCTCTCTAGAAAAGGACTAGAGATGACATCGCAGCTTTTATGAGTGTGCTATAACATGAGTGCATGCCCATCTCGAAACAAACATACAATCTATTAGGCACTTTCGCTCTTCCTAGATATGAATACCCACTCGTTCATCACAATGGAAAGCAGTCTTCTTTTCTTAAAACTAATTTTAGTCATCATCTGCCCATTCATTCATTTCTTTCTTTCTTTTTAAGATAATACCCTAAAGGAAGAGGTTTTATTTATTTTTTTAAGTACACTCTGCCATCGACATGGGGCTCAAATTCACGATCCTGAGATCAAGAGTCTCATGCTCTACCAACTCAGCCAGCCAGGCCTCCCTGGAAAGCAGTCTTTGCCCTTCAGCCCAGCAAGTTAGAAATTTAGTTTTCAGATTTCAAATGGGTGAGAATAAAAATTCCATGGAAGAGGTGCCAGTAGATGGCATATCTTCTTATTCCAGCTCAGGCAGTGCTCATGTCTATAATGCTGGAAATAAGCTAGCCAGACTTCATATTGCTTAGCTCCCATACTTTAATTAATTTTGGGAAAAGGTAACTTGCATTTTATTTAACATGAAGTTTTCTGGCTTACTCACTCTTTTCTTCACTTGTCAAATTATAATGAGTTATAAACATGCTCTGAATAACTAAATAGGGCAAAAGTCCAGACCATGATGTCAGATATGATTTATTTACATTTCAAGCTATAGTTTTATGGGTTACTCTCTCCCCAAATTAAATATCTGGGATCATAAATTGTCAACAAAAACAAACTTTGCTTACAATATAACCCACAGTTGAATATTATCCCAGAATTACCTACTCAGGGCAGAATGACTCCTCTGTAGGCCCAGACCCTTTTCAACAATATACTCCCGATTTTCCACCATTTACTAGCCCCATATCTCTTCAGTAAAGACAAAACTGCTCTGCTAATAGTGATCGCTAACATATAAGCTCTGTAGGACTTCATAAGGACCACTCCACACACTCTATGGAGTTCCTGCATGAATACTTACTAAACACAGGGAAGAGAGTAAGGCATATCACTAGCTCTGGGGAGGAAAGGTTATAAGAGAGAGAACATTGTTCTTGATCCCCAGAAACTGCTAACTGAGGTAAGCAGATCTAGCACACCCACCAGAGATTTTAAGTACAAACTGATATACTGAAAATCAAATACAAGCTGAGACATCACACAACAGAAGAGTAACTAACATTGGTAGAGCAAAAAGGGAGAAATTCTGTAGAAATAGTGTGTTCTGGCCATGACACAGAATAAAAATAAAGGGCATCTCAGGGCGCCTGGGTGGCTCAGTCGTTAGGCGTCTGCCTTTGGCTCAGGTCATGATCCCAGGGTCCTGGGATCGAGTCCCACATCGGGCTCCTTGCTCCGTGGGAAGCCTGCTTCTCCCTCTCCCACTCCCTCTGCTTGTGTTCCATCTCTCGCTGTGTCTCTCTCTGTCAAATAAATAAAATCTTCTAATAAATAAATAAATAAATAAATAAAGGGCATCTCAAGAAATAGGAATAATATGAGGACAAGAATTGGTACAAGGTAAGTAGGAAATAGCAAGTGGTTTTGCTGAGGTGACTAGAGAATTGATGTGAAATTACTAGATTGACAGCAATAGTGAAAACCTGATAGAAGGGTTCGGGGGTTTAGATTTCATACTACAGTTAATTACTACAGGTGGCTGATAACAGTACATTAGTCATTTACCCAACAAATACTGAGTGCCTGTTACATGCCAAGCAATGTTCCAGGTGAACAAGAGACAAAGCCTGAAGATTATTTTATCATTTGCATAAAGGGAGAATGACTGGAATCAAGGGGACCTGCTAAAATGACTGCCTGACTACAGCAACAGAAAGAAATGGATCTGAGAGACTCAGACCTAACGATAGGTTATGTATGATGGAAAACAAAAAGGAAAGAAGAATCACCTAAATCGGAAATGAGAGTGACTGAGAATTTAGGGTTAGAAGCTTTTTGCTTAGTTTTTAACTGCTTTAGGTTCGGTGAGACACTTCAACTGAATTATGGGCAGGTAACTTAAAAAATATATCGGAAAAGGGTAAAAGCAGCTTGTAGAGTAATAATCTCAAATGTACAAGTCTGAACATAAAAGCAAACATTTAAGATAGCTTACTAGTTCTGGCTCTGAGCACTTGGCATACATTGACATTTAATCCTCACAATAGCCCTCTATGGTCAGTCTCTTACACTCATTTTGCAAATGAGAAAACTGAAGCAGAGAGAAATAACTTGTCCAGGGGCAGACACAACAAGTGAGAGTGAATTTTAATTGGATTCCTGAAGGAGTAAATGTACAGCATAGGGATAAAACCATAGGGCTTGGTTCCTGGGTTAGTGATATGGTAAATGGGAAAAGGGAAAAATGAACATGGGGGAAAAAAGGGGCAGAGGACAAATATTAGCGGGATGAAAAGCCAAACAAGAATCACAAGGAGCAAGAACCCAACAGTCTAGGGACGCCTGGGTGGCTCAGTAGGTTAAGTGTCTGCCTTCCGCTCAGGTCATGATCCCAGGGTCCTGGGATCAAGTCCTGCATTGGGCTCCTGGCTCAGTGGAGAGCCTGCTTCTCCTTCTGCCTGCTGCTCCCCCTGCTTGTGCTTGCTCTGACAAATAAATAAATAAAATCTTAAAAAAGAAAGAAAAAAAAACCCAACAGTCTAAATGCAGTCCACCAACACAACTGCCAGTGATATGAATAATATAAGGTCAAAGAAGGAACTGGAAGATGAGGCAAAAGGAAATGGCAACTAAGGCCACCAAATGTAGTGACAAAATGGACATTTACCATCACTGTCTCATCTGCCATATTTGAGAGGAATATGTGAACAGGGCATAGTTATAAGATGGGAGAGTTTTTCTGAAAGAAAGCCTGTGCGTTCAAACACAAGAGGGAAAGAACCACTTTAAAAGTTGATAAATACAGGTGCACCAGGGTGGCTCAGTTGGTTAAACCTCTGACTCTTCATTTTGGCTCAGGTCATGAGATTAAGTCCCACATAGGGCTATACTGGGCACAGAGCCTGCTTAAGATTCTTTCTCCCTCTCCGCCCCCTCCCCCCCACCCCCACGTGCTCTCTCTTAAAAAAAAAAAAAGTTGATAATATAGGCATTTTTTCCAGGTTTTTTTTTTTTTAAATAGGTATTTTAGAGAGACAGCGTGCAAATGTATGCACAGAGGGGAGAGGTGGAGGGGGAGAGAATCTCAAGCAGACTCCATGTTCAGCATCGAGTAGACACGGGGCTCCATCTCACGACCCTGAGTTCATGACCTGAGCTGAAATCAAGAGTCTGATGCTTAACTGACTGAGCCACCAGGCACCCCTAGAAGGTTTTTACTGACCGCCCCCTGGACACTGAGGGTGTAGTTCATTTAGTTCTTTACTAGCTCTAAAGAAGCTCTAGTCAGGCTTGCTCACACTTCTCACCAAGTGGCCTCTGTGGAAAGACATTCTTGTCTTTTTTCCCTTCTCCTCATAAACCTACCACAGCCTTCAAGTCCTAGCAGAGACAGATGGCTACCGAGATAAACAATTGCCAGGGCGTGGCCTCCCCAGGTCAGGAAGCCCTGACATCTCCCCATGAGAGTAAGAAATCTGCCAAGATTCCACCTTCTGTTCTGATTTCATACATAATTTTCTAAGTTTTTATTTACCTTCTATCTAGATGACTGGCTCAGATATTCTCTTTTCCTTGGTCAACTTGGTTTTCTATGGCTATTTTTAATTGGGCATCAAAATATTTCACAAGAAAATTATAAAGATAAAACTAGCTTATATGCCAAAAAATAAGAACAGCTTTACTAAATGCCAGGAACTCTTTCTCAGACAATCTTTCAGGTTAAAAAAAGATGTCTTTTTAAGCATTCAAAGGCCTCACTGCTTATCCCTCTATGCTCACTCCTTTAAGACTGCAGTCAGTCTTAATGTTTTTGCCACTTAAGACTTGCACAGCTATGTGAACAAATTTGTAAAAGTTAAAAATCAATTTTTACATTAGGAAACTTTCGGAGATATGAAATGTTATCTTGTGATGACAGTTTCACAGGGGTATACAAGTCAAAGCTGATCAAATTGTACCCTTTAAGTATGTGCTGTTGGCATACTTCAGTATACCTCAATAGAGTTGAAAATTTAATATTTAAAATACACTGGCAATCTGATATAGAAAACTGCCCTCCCCAAATTAATTAAGTGGGTGATGTCCTGGAACTACAAGACTTTTGTTACATTGGGGGTCTTTTCCAAAGCTTATGGAAATACTGTCTTTATTCCTGACTTTTCTTTTTCCTTTTTTCTGACTTCTCTTTTCTAACTGACCCACAAGGCACAAACTCTGACTTTTTCAACAAATGTGACTTCCTATGGCAAGGAGAGCCTAAGCACATAATTGAGTTGGACAAGAGCACTGATATAACAGAGACTAGAAAGGAACAAAACAGTAGATTAGTCCTATGATTTAGGAAGCCCACTGTTGAGCCTGATGGAGGAACAGAAGACTGGAGGAGAAGCAGTGAATCTGATGCAAGGAGTAGCAGCTTTGGAGTTGATCACACTCAAATTTTAATTTAGACCCTAATTTTGGACATATTCAGTCTGTTTCCTCAAGGACTATAGTATCTACCTCACAAAGCTGTTGTAAGGTTAAATAATAAAACACACGCAAAATTGCCAAATACATATAATAAACCCATTGAAAGCAATAATGTTGGTTCCCTTCTCACACAAGTTTTAAATCTCAGAACCAGACTTATGGGGGAGAGCTCACTAATAGCAGTATACAAAGGATCAAACTTTCATAAAGTTTGAGTTCACTGCTTTAGGCCTCATGGGGTTCTCTACAAACCTGAATCACAGGAATGTCAAAAGGGCCATCACAATTACCTTTCATTCAGATATGAGCAGTTTTTCAGGACTAACTAATGACAGTCTCTCTCATGCTAACACTTTGTTGGGAATTATATTAAGCTTTTTGACAGTCAGGCTTCAAGAGAAGCAGCGTTAGCTCTCATCCTACCAAGATAGCTATTAAGATTGGCATTCAGAAGCACCAAGTCTTCCATGTCTTATAGCAAGCACAGGTGAAGGTGGCTTAGCTTGTACTGCTCAAGCCATATGATGGTTAAATGGTGATTAAGTGCTTGTGGGGGGGGTGCCTCAGTGGCTCATTTGGTTAGTCTGACTTTGGTTCAGGTCATAATCTCGGGATCCTGGGATGGAGGCTTACATTGGGCTTTGCGCTCAGTGGGGAGTCTGCTTCTCTCTCTGCCCCTCCCCCTGCTCCTATTTGTGGGCCCCCCCAAATAAATAAATGGAATCTTAAAAAAAAGAAAAAAAAGAGCTTGTATAGGGGTGCCTGGGTGGTGCAGTCGGTTAAGTGTCCAATGCTTGGTTTTGGCTCAGGTCATGATCTCGTGGGTCATGAGATCTAGCCCCAGGTTGTTGGGCTCCCTGCTCAGCAGGGAGTCTACTTGAGATTCTTTCCCTCTGCCCCTGCCCCCACTCACGTGTGTGAGGTCTCTCTCAAATAAATCTTAAAAAAAAAAAAAAAGAGCTTGTGTAACATTTTGTCACATTTCTAAGAGGACAATGATCTTCAGAGAAGCCTACTGACACAAGGACAATCTCCTACCTCAGCTATTTCAGGGCCTTTGTTGCTCTAACTGGGAAAAAAAGGGGGGGGTGATAGCAACAGAAGAGTGGATAAATTTATATTTTACAACTCTAAATCATTTTTGTTTCTTTGATAGAGTGGAAATTATTAATTAATATGTTACTATACTATTAATTAATTAATTTATGGTTAGTCATTTATCAGATCCTTTATCAAGGCCCTATTTCATTTCTAAACACAACAGTCTGGATAAAATCCTGTCTTCCATGTACATGTAATGTTTCATGCTTTCATTCCTAAGCCTTATGTTCATGACAAATTTATCAATTAAGTTTATTAAATGACAAATTCTTACAGGGACCTTTAAAGGAGCCAGAATTCATGGCCTGCTTCTTAATGGGCCTCTATCACGGAAATAGAAACAAGGTCTACATATATATGCATTTCCTGCCTATCCATGTCTTAGAGAATCCACTTGTTTCTCTTTAGTATTAACAGACGTAGTGTCTTTTTTTTTTTTTAAGATTTTATTTTTAAGTAATCTCTATATCCAACATGAGGCTTAAAACCACAACCCCAAGATCAAGAGTCGCAGGCTCGGGGTGCCTGGATGGCCTCTGCACTCAGCAGGGAGTCTGCTTGTCCCTCTCCCTCTGCCCCACCCCCTTCTCTCTCTGTCTCTCTCTCTCAAATAAACAAACACAATCTTAAAAAAAAAAAAAAAAAAAAAGAGTCGCAGGCTCCACTGACTTGAGCCAGCCAGTTGCCCCAGAAGTATACAGTTTTACAGTATTCTATATAGTGTGGGAGGGAATTAACAGTGAAGATTACTTGTGCATCACTATAAAAAACAGAGATGAAATGACTTGACAATGTCATTCAACGGCTTTGTTACTGTTAAACCCAGGATTTGAGTTCAAATCCCAATCCCAATTCCATGACTTATAAATTGGAAAAAGGATGTAACCGCTCTGTATTTCAGTCTTCTCATCTTTTTTTTTTATTTTTTAGAAAGATTTTAAAATTTATTTTAGAGAGAATCTCAAGCCAACTCAACACTGAGCGTGTTGCCCAACTTGGGTATCAATCCCAGGACCCTGAGATCATGACCTGAGCTGAAACCACGAGTCGGACACTTAACTGACTGCACCACACAGGCACTCCTTCTCATCTCTTTAAAATGGGGACTGTTGTAGGTGATTATTACGGGCATGAGGATTACATAACATCAGTTCAAAACATGAGTTCTGAGTATTTTATTACACCTGATTCTCAGTCTAGGTGTTCTTTTCATCATGTTGGCTTCCTATACATAGAAATGATCTAAAAATAAATGCTCTATTTATGCTATTTGTAAGTGCCTTTATTTTTTTTTAATTTTAAAAAGATTTTATTATTTATTTTAGAGACTGGGGGAAGAGAGAGTGTGTGTGCACAAGAAGGGGAAGGGGCAGAGGGAGAGGCAGGGGGAGAGGGAACCTCTCTGCAGAGTCTGCACTGAGCACGAAGCCTGATGTGGGGCTCAATCCCATAATCCGAAGACTTGAGCTGAAGTCAAGAGTCAGATGCTCAACCAACTGAGCCACCTGGGCGTCCCTAAGTGCCTTGATTTTTACAAACTTACATCACATTATACATAGTTCAATTTATTCACATTTGATATATTTTGAGGTAAGTCCAGGAAAGAGGAAAACAAAATTCTGGGCAACTCTTTTCCTTCCTATATTTTGAAGGTGATTAAAAAAAGTTTAAAGAATTACCCTTTCTTACCTCCTATATCCCTAAGCATGAAAAAGGACAAAAGAAATGACCTTCAAAAGCCTAACTGAACACCTGGCAATGTTTAGCCACAAGAAATAACAAGAGTAAAGCTGGAGTTAAGTCTGTAAGAAAGAGAAAAGCAAGTGTTTGAATAACAGTGAGCAGCTACTCCTACACAAGAAAGGTTAAGAGGGGAGCTTTTACATTTGAATTGGGAGGGAAATGGAAAACACATTAATTGTAGATGCTAAAGAAATAAACAACCACCTTTCTAGAAAAACAGAAAGTAGGGAGAGAAGGAGTAGCCAATTTTAAAAATCCTTTTTAATCTTCTATATAGTAATTCTATAAAGCATTAAGTGTGCTCATCTTTATGAAATAGGTTATTGTTTCTGAACAAGCTTTAACTGAGAATTACTGAATATTCACTATGGGCCAAGCTCTGAAAAATGAAAATAATAACCCCTCCCCTTTTTTTTGAAGATTTTAAGTAATCTCTATACCCAAAATGGGACTTGAACTCACAACCCTGAAATCTACCTATTGAGCCAGCCAGGTGTATCCCACCTTAAAAAAAAAAAAAAAAACAGAAAAACAAACAAAAAAATCCCTCTTTTTATGCTAACTTGGATAAACCACTTAATCTATAACCTTAGTTTCATTGGCAAAATACTCTATTAGTAATGTTTTTAGGATTTTTAGGTAATGGCAAAGTAGCAATTAGAAAAAGGAGATACTCTTCTTTAGAAATTTAGGACCATGAGAAAAAAATGTGTAAATCATGAAAAATAAAGTTTTATAGGATGGGGAGGCTGTGGAAAAGAGGTACCAGATACCAGAATCATCCTGGGAGATTTTTCCATAATACACATGTCCATATATATCCTCAATCTGAGTCACAATTTCCAGAGTGAAAACAGATGCACACATAGAAAATTCCCAGGTAGTTATGGGAATTAGTTAGCCTAGGTGGCTCAGTCATTAAGCGTCTGCCTTCGCCTCAAGTCATGATCCTGGGATCGAGCCCCACATAGGGCTCCCTGCTTGACAGGGAGCCTGCTTCTCCCTCTCCCACTCCCCTTGCTTGTGTTCCCTCTCTTGCTGTGTCTATCTCTGTCAAATAAACAAGATCTTTAAAAAAATAAAAAAATAAAATAAAATAAAATTCCCAGGTAGTTATGACACCATCTTCTAACTCTCCCTATTGCCATTTGAGAATAATGAACTAAAGACATCACTGATATTAATAAAGGAGATAATTAAAAAGCATGGAATTATTTTGTGCTTGGACAAGACAGAAATATAATGAATACAACCTGTAGACTGGAATTGAGACAAGAACAGAATAATTCATGGAATCACTATATGAAAAAGAAACAAGGTGGAAACATGGGGCAAGGGCGTTGGGTGATGGGAGGTATTTTGGTTGTTTCTCTGAAAAATAACTCAGGAAGTAAGGTAATTATTATTACATAGGAAAAAAGGCCACTGACAAATATCTAATTTTTGTGCACATAACACTGATACTAAACACAATTTAAACCGAAAAGGGTATACAGTCTTTGCTAATTTTGCACATACAATCTAAAATAACAGACAAGACCTATACAAATAACATTTGCAAAGACATTTACATATAGTTTTCAAACTTTAAATAATTTTTTATAATATTTAAATTGGGAAGATAATATGGATAGGTTGGGATAATAAGATTATGGGAAGAGAAAACAGAGAATGAGATGAAAACAAGAAAGGAGAGACTTGGCTGAAGGAAACTTAGAAAGGAATGTATACCCTGGATCTCTTCAGATTGTCAATCTAAAATCAGTTCAATACTCATGGGTAATACTGACAGATACAGATGAAAGGAATAGGGACGGGCCTAAAGAGGGATGATGCTAAACTATGTCATCAATGCTTTGGTGTCCAATTAATAAATCTGTTATTACTGTTGCTACTGAATCAATACAATCTCAAAATTCGATTAGGCATATGCCCATGGGCAGAGTCCCCAAAAGCCAGAAAAAGATGTTATCAGTAGATAATATATCCAGAAAAATGACCAAATTATATCAAAGAATTTGGTACAAGGAATTTACTCGTTAATGCTAGAGTTCAAGAAAAATAATCATTGGCACTACTATTTATCAAGTGCTTTTTGGACTGTGGTTAAGTAATTTACATGTGTTACTATTATCACATTTAATCAATACAACCACCCTATATGGTACATAGTTATAATCCATATTTTATAGATGGCAGCACTGAAGCTTACAGAAAAGAAGTGATTTGCCCAAAGTCGCATAGCCATGAGTACTACAGTAGAGGCAGAAAGTAGGCTAGGTCTGATTACTAAAGCCTGAGCTAAATAGCTAAAGCCTATACAATATTTTAAACTTAAAATATGAAGTATAAGATGTTTAGGGTCTAACACAGCCAAATGTGTCCAAAGTAAAATTTTCAAATATATAACTATACCAAAAAGATGGAAGAAATTTCAGTAACACCACTGGGTAGGTCTAGGTAAAAGCATGTAGCTAAATAGCTAAGTTATAAACTAATGGTGAGTTAGAGTACATGAGGGAACACAATTCAAAAGTCCATCCAAGAAATGCTGTTGAGGTTCAAATATAAACAAGGGAATTCAATCAAAGGTAGCAATGACAGTAATTCCCAGAAAGTTATTATAGAGCTTTGAACAGGGAGAGAATGGACATCAGTTTGATTCCTTTATGCTAAAGCAGAAAATAGACATAGAGGGGAAGCAGAAGCTCATCCTATCAAATTTCCAAGAATAATTCTCTCTAATCTGTTGGTTGGTGAGGCTGCCAGCAACATTACTTTTCTTGGCAGTTCACATAGCTAAGCAAAAACGGGGGACTTAAGTATACAGAGATCTGAGCCCATATCCAATAAAATATACATAGGCCCCTGCCTTACATAAAACAGAGCTACTGTGCCTCCATGAACTTGTAAACAAGGCCATAGTTTATAGAATACAATCAGATATTCCTATAGGTAACTATGGTAAGTACAAAGTAAGGAAATCAAAGTTCTAAGGTTCTGGATCTCAGGCTTCTAAATTAAGACAATCACAGATAAATTAATTCTTTCCCACTCCCCACCCCTACTCCCAACTTGCAAACCTATACAAACAAATAATAAATAAATACTGCTTTAAAAATATGGGAAATAAGCATTAAAAAGAGAAGGATGATAAAAATAACTGTAGAGGAAGGCTCTTTCCTTTATATTATATAAAGGTAGTAATTGAAGACAAAATACGGACCTAAAAGAGGTAATGGAGCAAGAGGATGTACCCCCAATCGTACGAGGTAAAAAATTCAGAGACCATCCATGAAAATCAGTACTTAAGAGTCATACCGAAATCGCATTCAATTACACATTTTTTCAAATGTAGGAGGCACCATTTTCATACTTGTGCAGAAAAAGTCATCTATATACAGTGGGTACTCAATAAATGTTATTAACCCAAGCATATGTTAATAAGTTTTCATAATAAAAAACAGAACAGCTAAGGAATATGTATTTTTAAAAGTTTCTTGGAAGCACAGTTAATTCAGAAAACGAACAGAGATTTAGAAAATTGTGAGGAATACTAAGTTAAATATCTTTACTTGAAAAGCAGTCAGGGGAGCCTGGCTGGGCTCAGTTGGAACAAACATGTGACTCTTGATCTCTGGGTCGTGAGTTTGAGCCCCATATCAGGTGTGGAGTTACCTAAATAAATAAAACTAAAAAAAAAAGAAAAAAAGGAGTCAAAGGACATAAAGCAGATGATTAAACAGTGAAAAGCAGTGTTCTGAAAATGCAGACAAATGGAGATATTGAAAAAGAAACAATGAGGGTCTAAAGGAATAGAAAACAATGCAAAGGAATGCAGGTGATTACACAAGGAGCTAAACAGACAACTTGGAAAAATACTAATTTGAAAAACTAAAGAGAAAAAGTTATAAATACAGTCATCAGGGGCGCCTGGGTGGCTCAGTCGTTAAGCGTCTGCCTTCGGCTCAGGTCATGATCCCAGGGTCCTGGGATCGAGCCCCGCATCGGGCTCCCTGCTCTTCAGGAAGCCTGCTTCTCCCTCTCCCACTCCCCCTCTTGTGTTCCCTCTCTCGCTGTGTCTTTCTCTGTCAAATAAACTAAAAAAAAACTTAAAAAAAAAAAAAACTTAAAAAAAAGAAATACAGTTATCAAAAGAGCAAAGAATGTAATATAAAATTAACACTTAAATCTCAGTATACCATGAAAAATTTTGAAGTGTTTCTAATCAAGGAGACCAAGCAAGAGGATATGCATGGGTCTAGCAGATATATGTCCCTGGAAATGCTCAAAGCTAATGGTGGTCCTTAGAGTCACATTCCTAAGCAAAAGAGAGAGAGGTTCTTAATAATGCTCAGGGCTGCAATCATAGAAATCTGTCCTTCAGAACATGTGACTTCTAAGTTTAGGTTCGCTCATTATGCTGAAAATAGGCTTGATGAGAAGGTATAATGACTAAAGGAGCATCCACTGAGTCTCTACGGCTTCTGAAATCTAAATTTGAGACTACTTCTCTAGTGCTCATAGAAAACAAGTGAAGTAGAAGCTCTAGAGGACTGAGACAGCAGGTGGAGGGCCCTTGATGAAGAACTAGGAAATTTCTGAGTATGGAAGTTGGAAAATACAGGTTATCATCAAGTGTTCTCTTTCTTGAGATTAAAAATATTTATAAAACAAAAAAATAATGGGGCACCTGGCTGGCTCAGTTGGTGAAGCATGCAACTCTTGATCTTGGGATTGTGCGTTCAAGCCCTATGTTGGGTGTAGAGCTTATTTAAAAATAAATAAATAAATAAATAAAATAAATAACACACGAAGTAAATCTTTCTTAAGCTGAAAGACATAAAAAGAAGGAAAGAGGAATGTTCCAATTTGGAAAAAAAAATACACAGCAAGAAAAATGAACACGTCCCATTTGGTTTCTTGCTATTAGAAAGGAGCTGATTATGTTCCCCATTGTCCTTGAGGACCACCAAACCTACCATGTGGTAATGTTATGTTTGCACCATCAATGATTGCTTGTGCCAGTTCATGATCATTGCTTTCAAAAGCATGTGCGGCAGCCTTCAAGGCATCCCAAATCTCTTTACGGCCTTCAAAAGCTGGTGCAGTATCCCAAAATTCATCCCTCTTGCTGCGCAGTTGTCCATCTGTCATGGGATAATCGCTTTTCCATTTGGGTTTCTCCTTTTTCAAAGGCTGGTTACGACCTAAAGCGACTGAGAAGAAAAATAAAAAGCTGTCGTCAAAACCAAAATTTACAAGTGATGTATTAAAAGTTATCTGGTCATTCCTCTTTGATTCATTCATCAAAAGTATAGCTAGAAATTTGCCTAATAATTAATTCTTGCATTCTGAAATTTCCCCTATTTTAGAACTATAAGAGCAAATGGAGACATTAGATGGCTCTATCCAAAATGTCTAGTGACAAGTTAGTAACTCTTCAACTCCATATGCCTTCTCCAAAGGATTTTAAGAATTACTTAGAAAAATAGCAGTAAGTGTTTCATCAGACAATAATGGCAGGATTTAAAAAAAGTCAAAGGATGCCACACAAGAGAAGTAAGGTACTAGGAAAAATCAAGTAGCAACATTAGCTTGAATCTTAGAACTCTGGACATACAAAGCCAGAAAGTAGGAACTGAGAAGTCCTTAGCAGGGGAAATACTGCTCTGAGGTGTCCAAAGGAACAGTCAAACCACCAGCTCCCTGAGGAAACCCCACTCTGAACTTCAGTCAAGGAACTGTAAATGCCTCTCTCTGAAACCTACGTAGGAGCTAATTTGAAAAGGGTGAGAAAGAAGGTCAGAAATCATGGCTTTACTCTTTGGAGAAAATAGGACTGAACAGGTGATCCTTGATACTGGACCACGGGAGAAGTTCCTAACTACAAGAAACAAAAATTACAACACCCTACTCAAGTTTCAAACCTAGAGGAGAAGAGGCCAAGAGTCCACTCCTTGTTTGTTGTAAAAGGCAGCAGAGCTCCTTAGAGAATGTTACATAGTGGTAGGGCTAGAACAAGTCTGATGAAGCTTCTTTCACCCACTTACTTACCTGGGCTATGAACACTCATCTCACACTGACATAGAGAGCCATTCTTAATCTTATACGGTGCCATAGATAAGAAATAGTTTGACAGATGGAAATATTGGTAAAAAGAAATTTGAAGCTTGATGGAGTCCTGGGTAAGAGTGGGTGGGAAGTAAATGACAGAGTGGTGGGAAGGAGAGGGTGTGCATCAAAATTCAATGTTCTATATTTAACTGCAGAAAGAATACTAATTTAAAAGAAATTACTCTCAAAATGGTTCTAAAGAAGCCATGAATTTATACACTCCCTTACTGGCCCAGAGCCAAACGAAATTTGGGTTATTCATAACAGAAATAAACATTACTCCAGTTCCTGGGCAATCTCTATACCCTACACAAGGCTATGTTCCCGATGACAGAACAAACTAATGCTGCAAGCAAAGTGTATCTGGATTGACACGTGGATTAAACCATGCTCTTTCCACCTCATCTGGCCATTTTATCTCAAGGCAGCACACATCAGGTCTCATCCTCTACCTTCGGAGTGGCACACCATGCCACTGCCAACTCTTTTCCTGTTAAAACATTCAGTGTTTTGATTTCCCGTACTTTTTGGCCCTGTAGCTTATCCTAGTGAAATGCCAACCAGCTGAATTCTAAAAGGGTATGGACAGCAAAATAGGAGAACTGTCTATATAGTAGCAGAGCTAGAAAGAGAACCCAAGTATCCTTATTTAACAAATATGTACTGAACATCCACTACGGGTAACACTATAGATGTGTGTAACAAGTTTAATTCAAATGTGAGAAACACAGTCTACACTAATGACTTTACCCTGTATTTTCCAAATAATAAATAAATGTATATAGCACATTAGTCTCTAAAAGATGTTCAGAATATGTCACATAATCACAAGCCACCCCCTACTGATTCTACCAACAAGGTAAAATGAAAGGCAAATTTATTTTGTTATAGTAACCTTTTTTTTTTTTTTTAAAGATTTTATTTGTTTCTTTGACAGAGAGAGACAGTGAGAGAGGCAACACAAGCAGGGGAGTGGGAGAGGGAGAAGCAGGCTTCCTGCTGAGCAAGAAAGCCTGATGCGGGGCTCAATCCCAGGACCCTGGGATCATGACCTGAGCCGAAGGCGGACGCTTAACGACTGAGCCACCCAGGCGCCCCTGTTATAATAACCTTTAGATAAGTTAGTAACAGTTTAGGGACGACACTCAATATTAGTTTACTGAATAGGGAGTAGAAGACAGGACACAAAAGGTAAATACCTATCTGAATAGGTATCTATTTAATAGTCAAATGAATATCTACTACACAAATTTATCTATCCAATATTCAAATAAGATACCTATATGAATAGTTTCAGGTTTTCCTGAGTTGTTCCAGAGAACTGTCTAGCCTCACATATATTAAATGTACCTGAGAGATAACTTGTTATAATTCTCTAACTGTGAGAGAATCACAAAGCAAAGGCAAAAACAACAAAACTGCTACAATCTCAGCACTTAAACCTAAGAAACCAAAAGAGGCTCTCAAACAGAGGGATCCAACAGAAAAACAATCCCATAATAAATGTAGAAAATAGGGGCACCAAGTGTCTGACTTTGGCTAAGGTCGTGATCTCAAGCGCTGGGATCAAGCCCTGCATTATTATTATTGTTGCTGCTGCTGCTGTTGTTGTCCTTGTCAGGGCTCTGCGCTCAGTGGGGAGTCTGCTTCTCCCTCTCCCTTTGCCCCGCCCCCTGCTCGTGCTCTCTTTCTTTCTCATATAAATGGATAAAATCTTAAAAAAAAAAAAGGTAGAAAATACTTTAGAAAAAGTAAAAGCCCCTTCCTTATGAATATGAGGTAGCTTTGTTTTACCTCTCCCAATAGAAGGCATAAGAACAAAGTCCCATAAAAAGGACAGATGATACATTATGCTTAAGGATAATCATTCCAAATCCATTTCAAATCTATATGCTGAAAAGTTCCAAAGTCATTACTTTATGTAAAAGTAAATAAGACAAACTAAATGCTTGTGACATCAAGCAAGCTTCCTTTTCTCTCAGTCTCTACTTTTCTCTGTCACAAACATGTAATAGAGAATGTCTACTAAATGTCCATTACTAAAATACTTAAGTGTTTACAACATATTATTTTAGCAAAACCGCGAGCAGTGTAAAATTTTCATTACAAAATACGAGGTTAAAAGCTTCATTTTAGGGGGTGCCCGCGTGGCTCATTCTGAGAATTCTCATTCTGAGAATTTAACATAAAGTACCTTCCTTAATTTTAAAAAGAACTGTTTTATGATTGTCATGCACATCCTATGCGTTTATGAGTATATTTTCTAGGAATTGGTCACCAAATGTTGTGCTTTGATTTTAGCCATCATAAACCCGAATTTCTGAAAATACCTGGACATACATATCAGTATAGCAGCTAAGAAGCTATGTTTTTTTGCACCAAGTCAACCATTCTCAATTATGAAGAAAAAGATGTAAACTATGTATACTCAACTAGATTAAATCTTATGCTCTGCAACTTTCAAATTTATCTGTTTCATACATCATTTACTGCTGATAACAAGAGAGATGCTCAGTACCATTCATTTATCTGGGACCAAGTATAGTATTTCACTCTAACAATGGATTTAAAGACAGGTAACAGTTCTTATTCCCCAAACTTCTGTTTTAAATCTTTAAATTGCAGGCAACCAACCACACTAAGTTTTTCTATTCATGGTTTAACATATAACAAAAGATTAAGAAAGAAACCTAATTTTATTATTTTGGAAAATACCCTTCTTTCCCCCATCAATCCAGTTATTTTCTAAAACTTTGCCAAAAACTCACCATCTCAGAAGCCTCTTAATCACATTCATCTACTCATCTCATCCTTCCTTATAAATGGTCAGCACTTCTTCCCCTTCTGACAAGTAGATCTAACATGCAGAAAACCCAAGAACAGTTGGCTTTTCAGATTCAAATAGCAACATAATCTTAAATATTTATTTTTACTCCACAATTGAATGAATTTGCAAAAAATTCACTTTGATATTTTATTGATAAAATACATGGGGCGCCTGGGTGGCTCAGCTGGTTGCACATCTGCCTTCAACTAAAGGTCATGATCACAGGGTTCCTGGGTCCAGCCCGCGTCGGGCTCCCTGCTCAGCGGGGAGTCTGCTTCTCCCTCTGCTTCTCCCCCTGGCTTGTGCTCTCTCCCTCTTGTGCTCTCTCCCTCTCTGTCAAATAAATAAAATAAAATCTTAAAACAAACAAACAAAACAAAAAAACCCGATCTCTAAAATGAAGTATGTTTGCAATTGTTTTCCTGCTTTTGGTTCCCTTTTTGGTTTCCTGCCCTTTGGTTCCCTGTTAATATTGGCACTCTTCAAATGAATAAAGGAGAAGCCATAATGTATAAGTAAGGTAAATATCAAGATGACTCACGTAATAATAGCTGTAACAGATTGAAAACCAGAGCATTCCGTTTCGATAAGACAACAGCCTAAGGGAAAAGACTGAATCTTTAAAGAGCTCACCATCAAAGGACAAAACATTGTTGCAAAGAATTCTGAAAACGTGAAAGCAGCAAGGAATAGGATTGGGATAACGTTCCCATATTTAGATTGATTAGAGTCTGAAGATCATGAAAACGAAAGGGAAATTTTTGTCACTCCCAAGAGTTAAGAATAGATCCCATAGAACTCTTCCATAACAGATGGTGCTGGCCTAAAACTATACTTGTATTTTATTCTCATGTAAATTTAGAATGCACTACACAAACACATACATACTACATATATTCCCTTTACCTAAAGTAACTTACTGCCAAAATAAAAATAGGGATATGGGGATTAAAATGCTTAAACTAAGAGCATCAACATGCCAACAGTCAAAACCATACTCGTAACTTCTCTAATATCTGAGAATTTAGATGTGGAAGAGATCTTTAACGGTACCGGCCAACCTTACTATTTGATGGGAAGGTAAGGAAGACCTAACGAGGATAAATGACTTGCTCAAGATGAAAAAGAGCCAGGACTATAACCCAGATGACTAGATTCAAAGTCCAGAGCTCATTCTCCATTATAGCACTCCATGTCTTACCGGGGCTGAGAAATGTGTTTTCTTTTACATATCAAATCAATTACAAGCTTCATTCAAAATAAAGCATGTTTTGTTTTTCTAGTAGCACTGATCCACCTTTCACAGGCTTTGTTAGGACCAGTGGAATGTCTCTGATTGGGAAAAGCTAATTGAGCAGCACCAGATCCCCAACCTACCTAATCTACCATCTAATTCATTTCTTCGGAGATATCAGGCTCACTAAAGAGGTATCCCTATAAGGGAGGAGGTAATGCAGTTTTCTGGTCTGTCAGCTTCAACTTAGAAGTACTCAGCACCTATAACAGATCAGGCACTAAAGATCATATATATGTATACTTATCTAAGTTAGATACACCATTTTTTATGCTATCTTATTAAAAATAGAAACAAGAACTTTGACCATGCTCCCATCCTACACTTTATAAAAATTAAGCAGTTAAAATACAATTTTAAAGACATATATATAATTTCTAATGTCTGAGTTAGCTTTATTGAGGGGAAGAAAATAGACATAATGATTTCCTGGCCCTGTTTTTCAGAGTATAAATCTAATTACCAATGGCCTGAGCATACAAACAGGCAAGAGGAAAGCCAACCTACAACATCATATATCCAAGGACGGGCGAGTCTCATTAAAAATGTTACACAAGCGTGCTCGCTTCAACAGCGCACATACTAAAACTGGAACAATACAGAGATTAGCATGGCCCCTATGCAAGGATGGCATGCAAATTCGTGGAGCATTCCATATTTAAAAAAAGTTACAAAAGCATACAGTTAAATCCAACAAATGCATACAAAAAAGCCTCAACTTCATTTGGAAGGCTGAAATTACAGAAAATTGGAATTAAGAATATGGTCACTTAACAGGAGCCCACTGTACCTTCCCAGTAGTATATGAAATTTTCAGATGGTTCATTCTACTGGTTTGGGGGAATGGTTTTATCTAGAATTACATTCTTTGCATTGCAAGGACCTTTACTTCTATTAATTTATGCGTTGTTCAAGGGATGGGAAGTACACACAAGCCAAGGATGCCCACCATCCCCACAACTATTTAACCTTGTTTTGAAAGTTTTAGCCAGCAAATCAGACAGAACAAAACAATCAGAAGTGTAAGAACCAGAAGGGAAGAAGTAAACCATCTCTAATTGCAGATGATATGATAGTATGACTGGAAAATACAAGAAATTCAGTGCTAAAATTGAATGATTGAAATAAATCAATATGGTAATGCGATATAAAATGGAAGCCTTATAGATATATATAAAATACCCAGCTAAAAGATACAGTGGAAGAAAAGGTCCCATGTATAACAGTGACAGAAAAGATACAATACCTGGAATGCAACACCTATTATCAGGATATATTTTTTAAACTCCTGAAAGTCCCAAAAGTAGACTAGACTTGAACAAGATGAGGACATCTCTTGTACTTGGACATCAACATGTCCAAGCTGTCAATTCTTTCTAAGTGAATATCTACATTTAACATGTTTCCACTGAAAATAATTTTTAAAAAACTTTCTGGGAGTGTGCCTGGGTGGTTCAGTCGGTTAAATGTCTGCCTTCAGCTCAGGTCATGATCTCAGGGTCCCGGGATTGAGCCCTACATCAGGCTCCCTGCCTAGCAGGGAACCTGCTTCTCCTTCTCTATCTGCTGCTCCCCCTGCTTGTGCTCTCTCTCTCTCTCTCTCTGTGTGTCTCAAATAAATAAAATTTTTAAAAATTTAAAAAATTAAAAAAATAAAAAACTTTCTGAAGCCAGATGAGTTGATTCTAATATGTAAAAACAAATGGGCAAGAACAGCTAGGGGAATTCTGAAAAAGAAGCACAAGGGAGCTGGCCCTACAAATATTAAATACATATTAAATACTACAAATATTAAAACATAAAACCACTACAATTAAAAGTGTGTAAGGCATATGAACACTTAGAATATAACGAAGTTCAGAAAAAATCCATATATACACGAATATTTAGTACGTGATAGAGATTTTATCTTAAAACTGCTCCAACTTAAACTGTTGGAGAAAAATGGGCATTTTAAGTAACAGTGGTGGAAGTGGATAGCCTCTTGGAGAAAGATAAATTTGGGTCAATACTTTAAACTGTACACCATAATAAATTCTACATGAATGAATCAAAGGTCTAAATGTAAAAACTGAAACAATATATGCACTACAAAAAAATATAAATTTCTCTGTAATAAAGAAATAGCAAATGCTTTTCCAGAAGCAATGAGAAAAGATTTAATTTTCATGTGGGGGCAGGAGAGTCAAAATACAAATGACAAGCTTGGAGAAAATATCTGTAACTTATAAGAGGCTAATCTCCCTGGTATAAAAAACTAAAAATGGAGAAGACAAAAAGCAAAAACTCTGTAACAGAAAATGGGCAACGGATATGAACATCTAGTTCAAAGAACAAAAAAGGTAAATGACATATGCAACAATTTCCAGTCTCCCTCATAAGAGAAAAGCAAGTGAAAACTATGCTGGAATTCACTCTTTTGCTCTTAGGCAAAAATTCACAAATCTGACACTGGTAAGCTGTGGAGAGATAAGATATTCCCCTACATTTGAGGTAGGAGTCTAAGATCCCACAGGATTATTATCCAAAGGATTCCCAATGGAGGGGGAATTTGACAACATCTAATATAAACAGTTATTCATCCATCCACTGAGTCAGCAATCCCAGTTTTAGGACTCTACTTTCAAGATATACTCCATGTAGGGGCACCTGGGTGGCTCAGTCGGTTAAGCATCTATCTTCGGCTCAGGTCATGATCCCAGGGTCCTGGGATGGAGCCCCAAGATGGGCTCCCTGCTCAGCCGGGAGTCTACTTTTCCCTCTCCCTCTACCCCAACCCCCCACTCATGCTCTCTCTCTAACAAATAAATAAAGAAAATCTTAAAAAAAAAAAAAGATATACTCCATGTAAATATGAAAAGTTATTTCTTGCAGGCTTATTTGTATTAGAAGCAATCTAATGGATATATACAGTATAGCCATATGATGAAATATAATACAACTGTAAAGAATAAAGGAGAACTGCAGAAACTCAAATTGAAGAAATTTCCAGAATAATTAAGTAAAAGAAATAGAACACTACATACATAGTGATACATTTTGTTTAAGGAAATAGGAGAAACAACTACCTCTCTCTATATATTTGGTTTTGTAAAAAACAAAAAGCACATACACTAGAAGGATAAACCAGAAATTAATGAAAATGGTTATCTACAAGGGCTATGGGATGGAAGGGATAGAGATGGGAGCAAGACTTCTGAGTATAGCTTTTTATATAGATTTGACTTTTGAAAAATTGTAAATGTTTTACATATTCAAAACAAAATCAAGCCAAAAAAGCAAACTCTAACACTGAACACAGAAATAAATGAATGTAACTGTATATCAAATGTTGACATAACCATATAAAGAAAATAATTATTTCAAGTCAATTTTGAACATAATACTCTGATTATACATCTTCAGTGGGGTAAATTTTAAGGAACAAAAAAACAAACTACAAAAGACATCTTTAACTTCACTCAGCAGGTTACAGTGCTAAGAATTCAGGTAGAATACTAATTACTATAATTCTGCAACATTGGATATTTACTGTAGGATAAAGCAAATAAAGAACTACATTATTATCAACAGGAACTGAATTTTTTAAAATTTATTTATTTGACACACAGAGAGAGAGAGCACGCACAAGTAGGCATAGTGGCAGGCAGAGGGAGAGGGAGAAGCAAGCTCTCCATTGAGCAGAGAGCCCGATGTGGGGCTTGATCCTGGGACCCTGGGATCATGACCTGAGCCAAAGGCAGATGCTTAACCAACTGAGCCACCCAGGCGCCCCAGGAACTGAAACTTTTAAAAAAGATTTTATTTATTTGAGAAAGAGAGAGCACAAGTGGTAGAGGGGTTGAGGCTGGGTGGACAGAGGGAGAGGGAGAAGCAGGCTCCCCTCTGAGCAGGGAGCCTGATGTGGGCTCCATCCCAGGACCCTGAGATCATTACCTGAGATGAAGGCAGATGCCTAACCGACTGAGCCACCCAGGCTGAAACTGAAATTTTTTTTTTTAATGGAAAGCTTTTTTTTTTTTTAAGATTTTATTTATTTATTTGAGAGAGAGAATGAGATAGAGAGAGCATGAGAGGGGGTAGGGACAGAGGGAGAAGCAGACTCCCCGCTGAGCAGGGAGCCTGATGTGGGACTCGATCCCGGGACTCCAGGATCATGACCTGAGCCGAAGGTAGTCGCCCAACCAACTGAGCCACGCAGGCGCCCCTGAAACTGAAATTTTTAATAAAAAATAAAAATATATAAAATAAAAAGAAAAAAACAGGTTAATTTTGAATTGTACATATAAGTATGAACTCATAATTTAAAAAGTATTTTATAGCTCTGTTGACTAAAAGGGCTTAGAAATAATGGCAACCCAGTAGTAATAAGCATACCTCACTCCCAGATTTTAGTTCTAAATACCACTCCCGACTAAAAGGTCCAAGGGCATTTGGAGAAATGGCGAGTTCTATGACTAGGGCTGGAAAAATTAAAAGCAAGCCTGAGCTATGTAGTTGGGCTGAGAAAACAAGAAAGTGCTCAAATGATTAATGAGATCACCTCAAAGGCACAAAGGAGACAGTCTGAAGGAGACAACACCTGCATAAATTTTGGAGCACAAAAAATAATAACTAAAATTGACTTTAATATATTGAATAAGTAAAAATTCATGAATCTTTACTACTACTAAAAGGGGGAGATGAGAGAAGAAAGGCTCTTTCTTACTGAAGAATGCCAGTAATAAAGAATGACATGTTTAAAAGAATCATTCTTTACAACCCCATAACTGATTAGGGTAAGGATCATCAATAGATATACTAAAACATCATGGCTAACAGGACATGCAAGCTGTCAAAGGCTCACAGAGGAAAAATTACACTGTAGATATCTGACACTCATTACTTGAGCCAAATAGCCAGACTCAACCTCTTGATGCAGTGCAATATGAAGTATAAAAAACAAAGATGCATTAAACTTCAAATCTGAACTTCTTATTTATAGGAAATACAAAGGATAAAGGAAAAAGTTAAAATGGCGTTAGACATGGCCAATTACCCCCTGGAGGGCAAGACTGTTCCCAGTTGAGAACTAGTGGTCTACACCAAATAAGGCAAAACATGAGCTATGTTTGGAACCTGCTTTGAAAAAAGTTACAAGAGACATTTTAGAACAGCTGGATAAATCTGAATAAGACTAATAACAGATGCCAATAAGAAAGTACTTTTTAATTTTCTTAGGTATGATAATAGTATCATATTCATAAAGGAAAAGCATGCTGAAGTTTTTAGAAGTGTCATGATGTCTACAACTCTCAAATGGTTCAGCTGTTAAAAGGGAGAGTGTGTTGGGGCGCCTGGGTGTCTTAGTTGGTTAAGCATTTGACTCTTGGTTTCAGCTCAGGAAATAACCTCAGGGTTGTGAGACTGAGCCCTGAGTGGGGGGGCTCTGCCCTCAGCACGCAGTCTGCTTGAGATTCTCTCCCTCTTCTGCCACCCCTCTCCCGCTCATGCACAAACACACACTCTCTAAAATAAATAAATAAATCTGTAAAAAAGAGAGAAAAATGTAAATATAGCAAAATGTTAACTACTAAATCTACAAGGGTACACATGTGTTTATTGTACTATTTTTTTCAAGCTTGAATATTTTCACAATTTTTTTTTTAAGAAAACCCAAACACTGAGAAGCAATTAAGATTTGAATACAATATTTGAGGCACTTCAGTTCTGACCCTGATATCTCATCACTTCTGGATACTCAACATTATGTTTACATAATTGTTGAAGTTCCCCATGTTTGATTATAATAAAGGATTAGGGAACCATAAGCGTATGATACCAAGCACATAAGTCAGAAGCTAAATCCGTGCTACTCAAACTCCCAGTTTCTAAGTTCTATTTACATATGTATGGCTTTTAGGCACATGCCTAATTCTCTCATATATCCCTATGCCCAGATTCTAGTGCCTATCTTTGAGCACTGAAGCTAGCCTGGACCATCTATAATTTAGAACCCAACCAGCAAAGGGAGAGCTGGAAAACTCAAAGGGTCAAAACAAAAGCAACAAAAGCATCTAACATTATTACTTAAATCCTCATCTATGGGCTAGAGATTATTTGGAACAGGAGTTAATAAATCAGCAACAGTATCTAAAAGAACACTAAATAATAAAATAATCAATTCACCAAGAAGATATAATCATATATGCATATGCAGCTAACAACAGGACTTCAAAGTATATGAAGCCAAAACTGATTGATTAAAGGAGAAATAAGACCATCCCACAATTATACTTGGCTACCTCAACATTCTTCAATCAGTAAATAATAGAATAAGAAGACATAAAATAAGCGAGAATACAGAAGACAGCAAGAACATTATTTTTTTTTTAAAGATTTTATTTATTTATTTGAGAGAAAGAGAATGAGAGGTAGAGAGCATGAAACGGAAGAGGGTCAGAGGACAAAGCAGACTCCCCGCCGAGCAGGGAGCCCGATATGGGACTCGATCCCAGGACCCTTGGGATCATGACCTGAGTCGAAGGCAGTCGCTGAACCAACTGAGCCAAGAACATTATTAATCAACTTGACATAAATGACATTGATAGGACATTCCACCCAACAAGAAAAGAATATATATTCTTATCAAGGGCACATATACCATTCACACCAAGATAGACAATACAAAACCTAAGAGAATAGAAATGACACAAAATATGCTCTACAATCATAATGGAATTAAATTATAAATTGATAACATAAAAGTTATTTGGAAAAATCCCCAAATAATTAGAGATTAAATAATACACAACATCCAAATAAGTCATGGGTAAAAGGGAAGTCAGAAAATACTTTGAAGGGCACCTGGGTGGCTCAGTTGGTTAAGCGTCTGCCTTCGGCTCAGGTCATGATCCCAGGGTCCTGGGATCAAGTCCCACATCGGGCTCCTTGCTCAGTGGGGAGCCAGCTTCTCCCTCTCCCTGCAGCTCCCCCTGCTTGTACTCTCTCTCTCTGTCAAATAAATCAATAAAATCTTTAAAAAAAAGAAAAGAAAATACTTTGAATGGAATGAAAATGAAAATATATCAAAATTTTAGAATGCTGCCAAAAAGCACTGCTTAGACAAAAATTTATAGCATTAAAATGCTTCTATTAGAAAGTCTCAAATCAACCATGTAAGCTTCTACCATAAAATGCTAAAAGAATAAATTAAACTCAAAGTTTAAGAAAGAAAATAACAAAAAGCAGAAACCAAAGAAATTGAAAACAGAAAAAAAGAGAAAACTTATAATGGCAAAAGCCTTTAAAAAAAAAAATCATTAAACTGATAAACCTCTAGCCAGACTGACCAAGGAAAAAAAAGACAAAAATGATCAACATCGGGCACCTGGGTGGCTCAGGTCATGATCTCAGGGTCTTGGAATGGAGTCCCAGCATCAGGCTTTGTGCTCAGTGGGGAGTCGGCTTCCTCCTCTCCCTCTGCCCCTCCCCCGGCTTGTGCTCTAGCTGTCTCTCAAAAATCTTAAAAAAAAAAAAAAATACCAACATCAGGAATGAAAAAGGGAACATCACTAACGATCCAGCAGATATTTAAGGGATAATAAAGTAATATTCACTCAGGAAAAAAGGGATAACTTGACTACCTCCATATATACAAAAGACATTGAGTTTGTCTTTAAAAACTTCCCAACAAAGAAAACTCCAGGCCCAGATGGGATTATTGAATTCTATCAATATAAAGAAGAAATGATGTAATTACTCACCCTTTCAGAAAACAAAAGAGAAAGTAATACTCCTCAATTCAATTTTTGGGGCCACAACTGCACTGATAACAAAATAAGACAAAATAAAAAAACTACAAACAAGCGTGCCTCATAAACACAGATGCAAAGATTAAATAAAGACCTTATGAGGCATATAAAGATTGAAAGAATTTTATCACCTGTATACCTGCACCACAGGAAATATTATACAGTCCTTGGGCAGAAAGAAAATGGTAACAGATGAAATCTGCATCTATACAAAGGTATGGGGATCATCAAAAATGGTTAACTACGTGGATAAATATAAAAGATATTTTAAATTATTATTCAACTCTCCTTACAAAATAATTGAGTGCTATCACCAGGAAAGGTAGAGTAAGGACTTCTGAAATTGTCTCTAGAAATACAATGAGAATATTGGCAAAAACTGTCAAAATAAACTTCAAAACTCTGGCAATTAACCAAAGACTTCTTACAAGCCAGGGAGCATATACTCTTTCTTATTCAAGAAAAAGTGCTATTTTGGTAAAAACCACAAGTATTGTGGTATTTTAACATGCCCTTGACCAATCCCCCTCTTCCCAGCTCCAAGGTAATCTTGAAAACCAATGGACAGCAATCACAGTAAAAGCCACCAGCACCACAACCTCAGGAGGGGTCAGAACAGGGCTGGAGCTCTTTAAAAGCCCCATTTGCAAAAAAAAACAAAAAACAAAAAACACAAAAACAAAAACTGTCATGTTTTGGCCTATGCGGAAGTTCTCTAGGAAATACTACTCATAGAGCTTGTCTTTATTTGACCTAACTTACAGCTCTCCCAGAATAAACAGCTTATTCCTGGGGGCATTTGTCAAAAACTATAAGCAGAAATTGTTTTAACACTGCACCTGCAAGAGGTAGTGAAACATTTGGGGCAAGCAAGAAAAGCTAATCAAAGCTGGGGAATGAGATGTCCAGAAAAACTCTGACATATTTCTGGGAATCTAAAAGGCTGCACACGCATAGGACTGTGCATATCCAGGGCCGTGTACATGTTCAGGGAAGACCAAGAATGTACTAAGGTCTCACTTCTAAGTGACACACTCTGTACAAACAGGAAGTAAAAGCTAAGGCACAGCAGTAAACTACCTGAATTTTAAAGGTGAGTCCCAATATGAACACAGAGCCATGCAGCAAAGAATGGGAGAGTTACTGGTTCTGCACTTTTAAGGAAATATATCCAATCATTAGCTCACCACTAAGCTAACTAAGCAGAGACTTCAGTGGCCACACCTAATAAAGAATACAAACTTTATAGAATTAGTTCAGTAAAGTCAGTAAAAAAAAAAAAAAGCAACAACAATAACAAACCCTGAAGGAGGAGAATTTGACTTTAAGGGTTGTCATATATTATTTTAAATGTTCAGGTTTAACAAAAACGTTATGAGACATGCAAGGAAAGTATGACCCATACACAGGGAGGGGAAAAAGCAGATAACAGAAACTCACTGAGAAAGTCCAAACACTGGACTTACTAGAGTTTAAGTCAGCTATCTTAAATATGTTCAACGAACTAAAGGAAACCATGTGTAAAGAACTAAAAGAATGAGAACTAAGTCTTTGTTTTTTTAAAAGTAGGCTTCATACCCAATGTGAGGTTAAAACTCATGACTCCAAGATCAAGAGTCATATGCTCTACTGACTGAGCCAGTTAGGCACCCCTGAGAACTAAGTCTTAATAAAGATATAGAAAGTATTATTTTTTAAATATGAGTATGGTTGCCACACAATGTTACATTAGTTCCAGGTGTACAATAGTGATTCGATATCTCTATTTGTTATGCTCTGCTCACCGCAAGTGTAGCTACCATCCGTCATCACACAACACTATTACAATATCATTGACTACATTCCACAATATCATTGACTATATTCCCTATGCTGTGCCTTTTATTTGTGACTTATTCATTCCATAACTGGAAGCCTGTATCTCCCACTTCCCTTTACCCATTTTACTTCCTCTACCCAAGAGACAGAAATTATTTTTAAAATCATGGAGTTGAAAAGTGCAGTAACAAATGAAAAATTCACTAGAGAGACTCAATAGCAGATTTGAGCAGGCAGAAGAAAGAATCAGTGAACATGAAGATAGGTCCATTGAGATGATTTTGTCTGAGGAACATAAAAAAAACAAAGCTGAAGGAAAATGAACAAAGCCTAAAGAGACCTTGACAATGGTGTAACCAATTAAGATTACCAATATACATACACATGAGTCCTAGAAGGGAGAGAAGAGGTAGAAAGAGTACTGGAAAAAGCAGTGATACAAAACTTCTTATATCTGATGAAAAACATCGATCTACATAGCAAGTAGATCAATAAACTCAGAAATCCCTACCCAGACATATCATAATTAAGCTGGCAAAAGCCAAATATAAAGAGATCTTGAAAGAACAAGAAGGAACTCATCATATACAAGACATTCTCAAAAAAGTTCAACAGCTGATTTCTCATCAGCAGCCACGGAGGACAGAAGGCAGTGAGATAGCAAATTCAAAATAATAAAGAGTGTGTCAACTAAGAATTCTATACCCAGCAAAAAGTATATTTTGGAAAATTAGGGAGAAAGTAAAACATTCCCAGATAAAAAAAAAAAAAACTTAGAGGATTTGTTCCTAGCAGACTAGCTCTGCAAAATACCAGGAAGTCCTTCAGGCTGAAATAAAGGGATCTTTGACAGTAACTTGAATATACGTGAATAAAAAATATCAGCGAAGGCAAATATACATATGCAAATATATAATTTACATTTATGTATTTACATATGTGAATTTATACAGATCAATATAAAAGCCAGTAAATATATATTTTTGACTTGAAATTGTTTGTTCCTGGGGCGCCTGGGTGGCTCAGTTGGTTAAGCGACTACCTTCGGCTCAGGTCATGATGCTGGAGTCCCGGGATCGAGTCCCACATCGGGCTTCCTGCTCAGCAGGCAGTCTGCTTCTCCCTCTGACCCTCTTCCCTCTCGTGCTTTCTATCGCTCATTCTCTCTCTCAAATAAATAAAAAAATAAAATCTTTAAAAAAAAAAAAAGAAACTGTTTCCTCCTATTTGATTTTTTTGAGTAGGCCCCACAGCCATCATGAAGCCCCATGTGAGGCTTGAACTCACAAGCCTGAGATCAAGACCTCAGCTAAGATCAAGAGTGGGACACTTTAACCAACTGAGTTACCCAGATGCCCCTCCTCCTATTTGATTTAAAAGACAATTGTATGAAGCAATAATTATAAATCTATGTTGATGAACATACAATGTAAAACATGTAATTTATATGTCAATAACAGCACAAAGAGAGAGGGGAAGGGGCTATATAAAAATTTTTATATGCTATTGAAATTAGATTGGTTTCAATTAGAACTAAACGGTTAGAAATTAAGATGTTAATTATAATCTCCAGAGTAACCACTAGAAAATGATTTAAAAATATATAGTGAAAGAAATGACAAGGGAATTAAAATGATACACTAGAAAATACCTATTTAACACAAAATACAGCATTAATACAGGGATAGAAGAAAAAAGGAATAAGACATATAGCAAAAAAATAGCAAAATGGCAGGTATAAATCCTAACTTACTAGTTATTTCATTAAATATAAATATTAGGCATTCTAATCAAATGTTGAAATTTACAGAGGTGCCTGGCTGGCTCAGTCAATAGAGGATGTGACTCTTGATCTTGGGGCTGTAGGTTTGCCCCACTTGGGTACACAGATTACTTAAAAAATTTTTTTTTAAATCTTAAGAACAGATGTTGAAAATTACAGAATGCACAAAAACCCATCATCCAACTATATGCTATCCATAACAGACATTTTAGATTGAACACATTTAAGTTGAAAGCAAAAAATCGAAAAAGATATATCATGCAAGCAGTCACCAAAAGAGAGCTGGAGTGGCTAGATTCATACCAGACAAAATAGACTTTAACACAAACATTTTTACTAGAGACAAAGAAGGACATTTTATAATAAATAGGTCAATTCATCAGGAAGATACAACAATTATAAACATATATGCACTTAACAACAGAGTCCCAAAATGTATGAAGGAAATACTGACAGAATTGAAGGGAGAAAGTTCTACAATAATAGTTAGAAATCAGAATACCCCATTTTCAATAACGGATAGAATATCTACACAGAACATCAATAAAGAAACAGAAGACCTGAACAATACTATAAACCAACTAAAGCTTACAGACAGATATATAGAACATACCCAACAATAGTAAAATAGTAAAATACATAGTCTTCTTAAGTGCACATGGAAACTGGTCAGGTTAGACTAATAAGTTAGGCCACAAAACAAGTCTCAATAAACTTAAGACTGAAATCATACAACATATATTCTCTGACCATAATGGAATGAAGGTAGAAACCAATAAGAAGGAAAATTGATAAAGTCATAAATATATGGAAATTAAACAATACACTCATACCCAATGGATCAAATAAAAAAATCACAAGGAAATGAGAAAAGACAAATGAAAACAAAAAGCAAAATACAAAAACTCAAGGGATACAGAAAAGCAATGCTCAGAGGGAAAGATCTCAATCAATAACCTAACCATACCCCTTAAGGAACTAAAAAACGAAGAGCAAAGTAAACCTAAAGCTAGCAGAAGGTAGGTAATAATAAAGATTAAAGCAGATATAAACAATATAGAGAACAGAGAAACAACAGAGGTTCAATAAAGCCAAAAGTTAGTCCTTTGAAAAGATCAACAAAATTGTCAAAACTTTTAAGCTCAACTAAGAATAAGAGAGAAGACAGAAATAACTAAAATCAGAAACAAAAGTGCAGATATTTTTACTGACTTTACAGAAATAAAAAAAGGATTATAATACTAGAATACTATGAACAATTAGTTATACAGCAACAAATTAAATGACCTAGGTGAAACAGACAAGTTCCTAGAAACAAATTATCAAAATTGACTTAAGGAGAAAGAGGGTCGGCTGGTTGACTTCAGTCTGTGGAACATACAACTCTTGATCTCAGGGTTGTGAGTCTGAGCTCCAAATTGGGTGTAGAGATTACTGAAAAAGAAAAAAACTGAAGAAGAAAAAGAAAAGGAGGAAGAGGAGGAGGAGGAGGTGGAGGAAGAAAAGGAAGAACAAGAGACCTATAACAAGAGACTGAATCAATAATAAAAAAACCTCCCAACAAAGAAAAGCCCAAGACCAGATGACTTCACTGGTGAATCCTACTAAACATTTAAAGAATTAACACCAATCCTTTTCAAATGCTTCCAAAAAATAGAAGAGAACACTTCCTAACTCATTCTATGAGGCCAGCATTACCCTAACCAAAGCCAAAGATAACTGCAAAACAAACAAACAAAAAACCCAAAACAATAGACCCATATCCCTTAAGAGGATAAATGCAAAAATTTTCAACATAATATTAGCAAACCAAATCCAACAGCATATTGAAAAGATTATAATACCATGACCAAGTAGAATTTGTCCCAGTAATGTGACTGGTTCAACATAAGAAAATTAATGTAATTAACATGCCACATTAATAGAATGAAGAAAAAAACATGCAATCATCTCTATGAATACAAAAAAAAAGGGACCTGATAAAACCCAATATTCTTTCATGATAAAAACACTCATACAGCTAAGAACAGAAGGGCACTTCCACAAAATGGTAAAGGGTCTTCATAAAAAAACCCACAGCTAACATCATACTCAATAAAGAAACACTGAAAGCTTTCCCTCTAAGATCAAGAAGATGACAAGGTTAGAGCTAAGAAACTTATTGTTGCTTAAACAGAACAGGGAGGGAGATTCTATAGCAGTAACATTCAATAACTAAAATATACATTCTAGTACCTCTGTGCTGCAATGTACAATTACACACCAAAAAATCACTATTCATTGGGAACTCAAAACTTTTTAGTTCAGACATGTTTGAACCACATAAAAGAATATATAAAAAAATCACTTAAATATCAGCATTAATGTAAAAAGGCACTACATATAATGGAAAGAAACTAACCTCACTTCAAACAAGGAGTTATATGAAGCACTGGAAATCTTAGAGCATATATACCATTACGCATGATGGTATAACTTATAAAGTAATGAGCGCCTGGGTGGCTCAGTTGGTTAAGCGACTGCCTTCGGCTCAGGTCATGATCCTGGAGTCCCGGGATCGAGTCCCGCATTGGGCTTCCTGCTCGGCGGGGAGTCTACTTCTCCCTCTGACCCTCTTCCCTCTCGTGCTTTCTGTTTCTCATTCTCTCTCTCTCAAATAAATAAGTAAAATCTTTAAAAATAAATAAAGTAATGAGACTGTATACAAGATGTCAAACGTAAAACTAGTTACATTTAATCACTATGTATTTATACAGATGTATCCTGAGTAGGTACAAGTTGATGAGGCATCTTAAGGCCAAGAAATGCAGTGAGGGGTATAATACCCCTATGGGAGAACTAAATTCTCACTATTCAAAAGAAGCCCTATAATGAAAAAAGAAAAAGAAAAGGAAAAAAAGAAAGAAAAAGAAAAAGGAAAGGAAAGAAAGAAGAAAAGGAACAAAGAAAAAGCAGACAGATATTAATTTATACAAAAAGAAACAGAAGGATAAACCAGAAACCAATGATACTGGTTACTTACAGAGGGTGGGTAAAAACAAGAAAAGAAATAATGAGAGGATGGGTAAGACGTAGAAATGGGTAAAGTGACACTTTTCTGAGTATATCTTTTTGCCCAATCTAACAATCTTTGTTTTTTTAAGATTTGTATTTATTTATTTGACAGAGAGAGACACAGCAAGAGAGGGAACACAAGCAGGGGGAGTGGGAGAGGGAGAAGCAGGCCTCCCGCTGAGCAGGGATCCTGATACGGGGCTCGATCCCAGGACCCCAGGATCATGACCTGAGCCGAAGGCAGACGCTTAACCGACTGAGCCACCCAGGCACGCCCCTTGTCCAATCTAACTTTTAAAACTGTTAATACTACACATATTCAAGTAAATAAATAAAATCAACACAGAAGGGGGAAACTAAAAATGGAACACAAATACAAATAAATGTATCTACTGTATTTCAAATAATTAATATAACTATATTAAAAGGATGTGTACCTAACCTAAACTCCAGAGGACAGTAATTTTGTTAGTGATTTTACCCTTAAGCTAAAGACATAAAGAACTATAAACAACTCCGGTTGGTTGTTTTGCTTTTTGCAATAAAATGAATTAGCAATTCCAGAACTACGTCATGTGTATTCTCAGACTGAGTAAATAACTATATTGTGGAAACTGAGAGCCAAGTTTTTTCACTGTTAAGAGAAAATTATGAATACAGGCAGGTGAATGCTAGATATTACTATGAATTCACTGTTCTAAATACATAAAAAGATAGAGATGTGTGTTATATCTATTGTATAATATAGATATAATATATATAATATCTATTGCATAATATAAATATGTACATATTTATATACATATATGTATATAAATATATACGTATTACATATACATATATAATTATGTACATATATTTATTATATGCACACAATTATATACGTATATGTATATCTGTAATATGTGTGTGTACATATGTATTCAATGTACATATGTGTATGCAATATATATATATATATTCCCTAAGATATATAGGAGATCCATATCCTATAATACATCGTGTGCCATGTCCTATAATACATCGTGTGTATATATGTCCTATACTTTATACAAACGTGTATCCTATATACCCTAGGGATGTATCTGTATCTATAACTATGTATCTACATACCTGTATCTATCCTAGCTCTTTTCACTGAGACAATCTAGAGGCAATGACACTCCAATAGCACCAAATACACCTGGAGTCTAGATCCTGGCTTCCAAATGTCATTCTCCACTAAAAGGAACCAGGGATCCCTGGCTGATTTCTGGACTGTGGCAAGTAAAAATACAAGATGAGCCTGAAACATCTTGTTATGTCAGAAAACAAAGAAGCGCTCAATAAATAATGAAGGCATGTGGAGAGAACATAGAGGCCAGCTTGGAGAAGCTCCCACTGGCCAATTTGGTACACTCTGAAGCATCAGAATAAATAACAATAGTTAACAGATTATACCTCACAGAATAAAACAGGAAACTCTAAGTCCATACTAATAAAATAAATAAATGGGGGAGACAAGAGGGTTCTTTCTTTTATTAAATTTAATAATTATAAAATTATTGGGATGCCTGGGTGGCTCAGTTTGTTAAGCCTCTGCCTTCGGCTCAGGTCAAGATCCTAGGGTCCTGGGATGGAGCCCCGAGTCAGGCTCCCTGCTCAGCAGGGGAGTCTGCTTCTCCCTCTGCCCTGCTCGTGAGCTCTCTCTCACACACTCTCTCTCTCAAATAAATAAAATCTTTTAAAAAATATATAAAATTATTAATAATTATAAAAGTGATGAAATTTTAAAAAATCACCATTTGACAACCACCATAATTACTTGGGGCAAGAATTACCAATGGATAAAACTGGTACCTGTTGGACAAGAAACAAAATAATTATATAAATTCAATCTTCCTACTAGATACTTATTATTTGCACAGGGAAAATGTTAACTTTACAGTGAAGAAACTTGGCTGGCACTATAAGTGATCAAAATTAACACCACCAATAATGGAACAGACATCATGTGACTCCTGATGTCATATACTGGGAAGGACACAATTTCTGTGGTATTCTTGCCCTGACTACATAATCATGAGGAAGCCAAGCATGATGAAACATCAGACAAATTCAAATAATGAACACTCTGCAAAATAACTGGCCTGTACATTTCAAAATAACAAAGTCATGAAAGATTAAAAAGTCTCCAGAACAGCTCCAGATTAAAGTAGACTAAAGAGATATGACAACTAAACACAATGCATTATCCTGGGAGATTTTCTTTGAGTATCGGTGAAGACAATGATGAAATTGCATAAAGTCCACAGAGCAAATATTAGCATTTTATCAATATTAACGTCTTGATTTTGATAATTGTATTGTGGTTATATAAAAGAATGTCCTTGCTCGTAGGCAATACACACTAAAGCATTTTGGAGTAAAAACGTTTCCTGTCTGTCTGCAACTTATCAGATGGTTCACGAACACATAAGTATTTACACATATGTGCATATATATAAAGAAAGATTATA
This sequence comes from Callorhinus ursinus, assembly GCF_003265705.2. NCBI lineage: Eukaryota > Metazoa > Chordata > Mammalia > Carnivora > Otariidae > Callorhinus > Callorhinus ursinus. Next base: position 31,877,694 of record NW_027397065.1, on the reverse strand, counting down.
AAGCATATGTGATAAAATGTAACATTTGGGGAAATCTGAATGAAGGGTATACAGAACTTCTTCCTACCATTTCTGCAACTTTAAGTTTGACATTATTTTAAAATAAAGTAAAACAAACAAAAAAGACTTGTGGCCCTTTGATAATCCCTTGGATATAGATTTGGATTTGGGAAAGCAACCATGCTATTAACCAAGATCTCACTAGGCCCCAGAGACCCAGGGCACTATAAAGCTGCAGACTGTGTCTGGATGGAATTAGATTTTTTGAGACTTTCCCTGACCAACTCAAAATTCTTCAGAAATTTGCAGGAATATTCCTGTAAGCATTTAGAAGACCCTGCAGGGAATGACCCCTATCACTCTGATTGTAACATCACGGGTACAGAAGGTAGCAGTTTGCCACAAAATACTGCTTTTCTCAGAAACAGTAAGTCAGCAGAGAATGATACTGGCCCAGCCACTGTGAAGAGTGCTATCTATATACTGTCCTACTGAATACTCTCAACTCCAGTATAATCGCCGTCTTAAAATGAGGAAGCAAACTTAAAAAAAGCAAAATACCTAAGTGGGGAGGAGAAGGAAGATGACAATAATAAAATAAGTTTAACTGGATTGTTACAAAAATTTAATGAGGTAATATTTCTCACACACACAATTAGAACATTGCCTAGCAAATATAAAAAAAAACAATACCTAAATGTCTGTTAAATTAATAAAAATAAAAAACTCCCAAAGATCATAAAGCTAACTGATATGGCTAGGATCAAACTCAGATTGACTGACTCCAAGGTTCATATTCTTAGCCACTAGGCCTTTACTGCCTCATGGCTTTAAGAGTTACTGGATTAAATGTTCAACCTTCACCTACCCTCCCAAAGTGAACCTACATGATGATCAATCTATCTGTCAGGTCACAGCGATCTCTGAGGTTAAAGGTGTGAACCAGTGCTTAGGATGGCATAGCAAGTTGGCATGGATCTTAAGTGCCCAAACTACACACTATTACCCAGACAGCATACACCAGTTACCAAAAGCATGTTGGTGCCTGTCCCAAGCCACTACCAAGAAAAGTACAAAGTGTTTCCTAAGCTACCGGTGATCAGTAAGACTCTTTATTTAAGGGGATCTCCATTTTCAATCTGAAAAGTTTCCTTTGCTTTGTTAGCTTTGAGAAATTGGCCAAAATGTGGGTAAATGCACTTTACTTGAATTATACTCATTTGCCAAGTCCTTTTCTTTTAATGGGTTTCTAAGTGTAGTCAAAGCCCTCTTACTTTTAAAAACAGGTCAGAATCAAAGAGTATGTTCAACAGACCCATAGAACATAATGGTATTTTGGCTTGTACAAGATTTTGCCACAAAATCTGTAAAGCAGAACTAGGGCTCAATCATCAAATTCTCTCCCTCCACCAAGTTATAAGAAAGTGTTATTTGATGCAAACAATCAACAGAAAAAACTGGAAACTGTATTGCCTTGGGGTTATTAGATTCACAGGAAAAGAGACAGATCTTGAATGTCACTTAATTTTTTAAAATTGCATCTATGGCTATTACCATTACAAAACTCCAAGCTTTACTTTTAGCTTATTTAATTGCACTGTTCAGACGGAAGTAATGTCATAAGGAATACATATTCTCACAAACTGCCCACATAAATGCCTTGGGAAACTTGCTCAATTATAGCAAGGTATTTCTTTTGCTCTAGTTTACATTGCATTTCCTCAGATTAAGTCCCAGCAAGTGCATCTCTCACTTCATTGTGGTGATTCTACTAATTCTTAACTTTCAAAACAGACAGCCGGGTCAATTTTAGAAAAAATACTGATAATCCCTCCCAAAATGAAAAGCTAACAATGACATTTCCATTATATCCCAGAACATCAGGAAAGTCAAACTCAAGAAGCCATAACTGCTCTAGAAGCATAGCTACAATGACTTCAAAAAGCACTTCACACTTCTCTGAACGTATGATTTTTGCTCTTTCATACATACAGGATACAACCTGAGCATGAAAGAATGTACACCAAAATGTTTATGTTAGGTGGCAGGATAAATGTGATTCACTTTTTCTTAAGTATGCTTCTTGACTTTTAGAAATTTTTTACAGGGCGTCTGGGTGGCTCGGTTGGTTGGGAGTCTGCCTTTGTCCCAGGTCATGATCCCATGGCCCGGGTCAGGCTCCTTGCTCGGTGGGGAGCCCGCTTCTCCCTCTCCCTCTGCCTGCTGCTCCCCATGCTTGTGCTCTATCTCTCTCTGTCAAATGAATGAATAAAATCTTTAAAAAAAAATTTTTTTTTAAATAGTATCTTTCTACAGAAAGTTCTTTAAAAGTTTTTTAAATGACCATAAATATATACAGTAAGAAAAGATTAGTCCTAAATAAGTTCTCACATAAGAGACAGTATATAGGAATGAATATACAAAAAAATAAACATACATAATATATATTTGTATATGTATATATTTTTATATATACTATATACGTAAAGAACGTGTGTGTATGTGCACACACATAGGAATCAAAAGCTTCAACTACTCTCCCTTCGTACCCAGAAAGCAAAGTAATCTTACAAATGTTTCAGTATGAACTTCTGACGAGGGTGATTTAGTTTAGCAATGTTATAAGTAGCTTTTAGACTGTATCAGGAATAAATGCAAAGACATCATTAGTCAATACTTCCCTACTCATTAAAACTGTATAGCATTTTCCCCCCAAGACTTCAGTACAAAAATAACTTGCCAATGTTTTTTATACTACCTATTATTAAAGCAGAACTATTTCTCAATGGAAATTGAATTTTATTCTACATCTTAATTTTCTTTAATCTCCCTCAATGTTTCATCGGAAAACTTCTTTTTCCTCCCTCTTTAATAAACGGTAGAACTTCTCACACTTTTAGTATTTAGGCTTTCAGGATTCATCCTTATTTCAAACTGAAAAACCTATCTTTACCATTGAAATGTAGTTCTGTCCCTGTTTATTATTCCCATCTTAAAATGCTTAAGGATCCATCATTACAGAAAAAAAAGTTAAATTTCAGTCATTTCTTTGCCCTATGTAGTTACATTGTAATTTCTAGTCAGTATATCAGTATTGGTATACAGAAAACAAAAAATACAAACGCAAGAACCTATTTTCTACCCCATGACAGATCCAATACAAAAAAATAGTCTCCCTGCTTCCAAGGGTAGCTTGCTTCAGTAACAGGTTAGCAATTCTCCCCATTCTCAGAGCTCTTGTTACAGCTGAAGTATCTTATTCAATGTTCATTCCAGAAGTACTGGGATCATTTTATTGTTTCTCAAGTTCCTTTTCATTATGTCCTACTTACATGTGGTAGCACACATCTCAATTTTTCACTTCAAAATTATGAGACTTTAAAGAACGTATAAACAACTTGAGTCATTTAGTAAGGCGCCTGGGTGGCTCAGTTGGTTGGGCAACTGCCTTCGGCTCGGGTCATGATCCCGGAGTCCTGGGATCGAGTCCCCGCATCAGGCTCCCGGCTTGGCGGGGAGCCTGCTTCTCCCTCTGACCCTTTCCCCTCTCATGCTGTTTCTCTCTCTCTCTTTCCAATAAATAAATGGGATCTTAAAAAAAAAAAAAAAGAGTCATTTAGTAGGAAACAGGTATCTACAACATGATGCAACCATCACAAACCCAGAGCAGCAAGATTCAAATTCACAGAAGGGTGTGTTCAATAGGCCCTATGTGTTAATTTTTGGCAATACAATGATGATTAAAGGCCCAAAAGCTTTTTAATCATCAAATTAAAATTAGTATTTCCAGGGTAACTAAAGTTCAAGGCACAAATATATTGGTGACTGCCAGAAAAAGCGTAAGCTACCATAATAAAACTATATTAGGGGACCACCATAAATTTCCCCTCCCCCTTCTGAGCAAGATACATTCACGAGATAGGTGGTCTCTGATTCCCTTCACTATTTTTTAAGTAAGCTCTACGCCCAACGTGGGGCTTGAACTCATGACCCCAAGATCAAGAGTCACATGTTCTACTGACTTAGCCAGCTAGGCAGCCCTACCTTCACTATTTTTAATGTTTTACCTTCCTTTGTTTGCTTTTCAAGTTTTCTTAGCATTAAAATTAATTTGGGTAGCATTTTACTTCTCTAAATGGTATAAAATTAATTAATATAGTACCATTTTTTCAGTAACCGTTGCAACTTCAAATATCTAATACAATGCCCGCAACAGTATACCTATCCTGAGAGTAGAGAAAAACTGATAGAAATTATGTGCTAAAGATTTTTCCTAGGATCAAGTCACCTAATTTTAAAAACTGGTTCCAAAGAACTCAAGGGAACAAAACACCTGTTGCTTCAGAGTTCTACATAATTCAAATTATATGTAAAATAAATATATATATATATATTAAGATTTTATGTATTTATGGGACGCCTGGGTGGCTCAGTCAGTTAAACATCTGCCCTCAGCTCAGGTCATGATTTCGGGGTCCTGGGATCGAGCTCCAGATCAAGCTCCCTTGCTCAGCGGAAAGTCTGCTTCTTGCTCTTGGTGCTCTCTCTCGCTCTCTCTGAAATAAACAAATCTTTAAAAAAAAAAAAAAGTTTTTTTCAGAGAGAGAGAGAGAGAGAGAGGGAGAGAGCACAAGCAGGGGGAGGGACAGAGGGAGAAGGAGAAACAGACTCCCTGCTGAGCAGGGAGCCCAATGTGGAGCTCACAAGGGACTCAACCCTAAGACCCTGAGATCATGAAACCAAGAGTTAGATGCTTTAACCAACAGATGTCCCATTTGTTGTTGTTGTTGTTGTTTTTAAGATTTTATTTATTTATCTGACACAGAGAGAGACAGCGAGAGAGGGAACACAAGCAGGGGGAGTGGGAGAGGGAGAAGCAGGCTCCTCGCTGAGCAGGGAGCCCGACGCGGGGCTCAATCCCAGAACCCTGGGATCATGACCTGAGCTGAAGGCAGACGCTTAATGACTGAGCCATCCAAGCACCCCCCCATTTGTTATATTTAAGAACCACAATAACAAGCACCCACACATCAAATGTTAAATTTCAAACACACAAGTCATCATGAAACATGTTCATCATGAAACTGATCATGGAGACACTGGAATGAAGCTTCTCTTACCATTTCTATGCACATATGAAACTTAGGGAACTTCTTGAAATGTGTCACTGACTGGGAAAACCAGAGCTCTGCACAGTGCATTTTGTTAATACAGGCACATACATGTCCACTCATGTAACACTGTACCAGTGAACACACTAATAGAGTACCATGCATGTCTGGCTCCATTAAATGTCACAACAAGCTCAGGTGCACCTGCTCAGGATATCTCTAATTACAAAAAGTAAATCAACAATGCTCAGCAAAAATATAACGTAAGTCATAATACTGCAAGACATAATTTAGTGTTTTTGAGTACAGTTGATAGTGATTCAAACTTCATCAAAAATCTCCTATAGAACTTTATAAGACTAAATAATTTACTTTTATTTTTTAGTGACTGTACAATCAAAATAAAAGAAAATGAAATGCTGAGGCTGACACATTAGTGTTTGATGTAAGGTATACCTATAAAATGATTCAACTGTTAAAAAAGTTTGAGTACACTGATCTCATCCAACATGCTCATTTTACAGATGAGAAAAAAACTAAGAAATGGGGAAGTCAGGTGACTTACTTATGGTCATAGAGACAGAGGTGGAACTAGAATTTTCATTACACTATATGGTCCTATTTAACAAAGTTCTTGTTCTGGAATTAAGTAAGGCTTCTATTAGGGGATCTTTACTTTCTCCCTAACACCTTACAAACTCAAAGATGTATTTCACACAATTGTTAATTGAGCCTAAGGTATTATGAAGCCTCAAGTATTATGAAGTCTGTATCAGGTCTAATGTAGCTTACATTCCAAGATAAGTAATGTTGAAAAAGTACCATGATAGAAGATTCTTGTAAAAATGGGAGAAAGGGATACAAAGGGTAGAACTTTCAGTTACAAGAAGAATAAGCTCTGAAGATCTAATAATGTACAGCATAGTGACTATAGTTAATAATAGGGTATTGTAGACTTGAACGTTGCTGAGAGTAGATCTTAAGCTTTCTTACCCCCCTCCCCACAAAGTTAACTATGTGAGGTAATAAATGTGTCAGTTATCTATCTTGATTTTGGTAATAGTTCATAATGTATATGTATATCAAATCATGACACTGTATGGTTTAAATATATACAATTATAGAGAATCCAGAAATGGACCCTCAACTCTATGGTCAACTAATCTTCAACAAAGCAGGAGAGAATGTCCAATGGAAAAAAGATAGTTTTGGGGTGCCTGGGTGGCTCAGTTGGTTAAGCGACTGCCTTCGGCTCAGGTCATGATCCTGGAGTCTGGGGATCGAGTCCCGCATCAGGCTCCCTGCTCAGCAGGGAGTCTGCTTCTCCCTCTGACCCTCTTCCCTCTCATGCTCTCTCTCTACCATTCTCTCTCTCAAATAAATAAATAAAATCTTTAAAAAAAAAAAAAAGATAGTTTCTTCAACAAATGGTGTTGGGAAAATTGGACAGCCACATGCAGAAGAATGAAACTGGACCATTCTCTTACACCATATTCAAAATGGATGAAAAACCTAAGAGACAGGAATCATTCAAAATCCTATAGGAGAATAGAGGCAGCAACCTCTCTGACCTCGGCCACAGCAACTTCTTGCTATACACATCTCCACACGCAAGGGAAACAAAGGCAAAAATGAACAATTGGGACTTCATCAAGACACAAAGCTTTTGCACAGCAAAGGAAAGAGTCAACAAAACCAAAAGACAACTGACAGAATGGGAGAAGATATTTATAAATGTCTTATCAGATAAAGGGCTAATATCCAAAATCTATAAAGAACTTACCAAACTCAAAACCCAAAGAACAAATAATCCAAGAAATGGGCAGAAGACATGAACAGGCATTTCTCCAAAGACATACAAATGGCCAACAGACACATGGAAAAAGGCTGAACATCACTCAGCATCAGGGAACAGAAATCAAAACCACAATGAGGGGGGCCTGGGTGGCTCAGTCATTAAGCATCTGCCTTTGGCTCAGGTCATGATCCCAGGGTCCTGGGATCGAGCCCCGCAACAGGCTCTCTGCTCCACGGGAAGCCTGCTTCTCCCTCTCCCACTCCCCCTACTGTATTCCCTCTCTAGCTGTGTCTCTGTCAAATAAATAAATAAAATCTTAAAAAAAAACACAAAAACACAATGAGATACCACCTCACACCAGTCAGAATGGCTAAAATTAACAAGTCAAAAATGACAGATGTTCGCAAGGATGTGGAGAAAGGGGAACCCTCTTACAATGCTGGTGGGAATGCAAGCTGGTACAGCCACTCTGGAATGAGGTTCTTCAAAAAGCTAAAATAGAGCTACCCTACGACCCAGCAATTGCACTACCAGGTATTTACCCAAAGATACAAATGTAGCGATCTGAAGGGGCACCTGCACCCCAATGTTTACAGCAGCAATACCCACAATAGCTAAACTATGGAAAAAGCCCATATGTCCATTGACAGATGAATGGATAAGGTGATATATATATATATACAATGGAATGTTACTCAGCCATCAAAAAATGAAATCTTCCCATTTGCAACAACATGGATGGAACTAGAGGGTATTATGCTAAGTGAAATAAGTCAATCAAGAAAGACAATTATCATATGATTTCACTCATATGTGGGATTTAAGAAACAAAACTAAGTAGCATAGAGGAAGGGAGGGAAAAATAAAACAAGACGAAATCAGAGAAGGAGACAAAACCATAAGACTCTTTTTTTTTAAGATTTTATTTATACATTTGAGAGAGAGAGAGCACGGGGAGGGGGGGAGAGGCAGAGGGAGAAGCAGACTCCCTGCTGGGCCAGAAGCCTGATGTGGGGCTCAACCCCAGGAGCTGTAGATCACAACCTGAGCCAAAGGAAAAGGCTTAACCATCTGAGCCACCCAGGCGCCCCGGGCAACCCTTAATCATAGGGAACAAACTGAGGGTTGCTGGAGGGGGGCGGGATGGAGTAACTGGGTGATAGGCATTAAGGAGGGCACATGATGTAATGAGCACTGGGTGTTATATACAACTGATGAATCACTGAACTCTACCTCTGAAACTAATAATATACTATATATTAATTAATTGAATTTAAATTCAAACAGAAATAAATAGAGAGGGAAATAAATATACACAATTATATTTGCCAATTATTCCCCAATAAAGTTAGAGGAAAAATGACAGGGACAGTGGGTAGGGAGACCAAAAAACAGAAGGGGAATAAGTACTGTAAGAACAGTACCATGGAAGTTCAGAGGATGGCAGGATTATTTCTGGTTGGGAAAAGGAAAAAAAGGTTCAGATTTATTCAGTAATAAAAGATTACTCCAGTGTTGGAAATCAGCAGAAAAGAACTGGGAAAAGTTTGGCTATTGGATCCAGTATAGCCTAGGAAATAAAGAATCACATTCTGTTAGTATGACATCTACCTAATCATCAGTTTAAAGAAAATACAGAGGCTAGAGGAAAACACTAAATGACACCATAGGGAAACAATCAGACAAATCCAGAATGTGGTACAAACTACAACACTCTTCATTTTTTTTTTTAAGATTTTATTTATTTGTCAGAGAAAGAGAGCAAGCACAAGCAGGGGGGGCAGCAGGCAGAGGGAGAAGCAGGCTCCCCACTGAGCAGTGAGCCCAACATGGGGCTCAATCCCAGGACCCTGGGATCATGACCTGAGCCAAAGGCAGAGGCTTAACTGACTAAGCCACCCTATCATCCCTCTACATTACTCTTCACAAAAATCAAATGTTAGGGCGCCTGGGTGGCTCAGTCGTTAAGCCTCTGCCTTCGGCTCAGGTCATGATCCCAGGGTCCTGGGATCGAGCCCCACGTGGGGCTCCCTGCTCCACGGGAGGCCTGCTTCTCCCTCTCCCACTCCCCCTGCTTGTGTTCCTGCTCTTGCTATCTTTCTGTCAAATAAATAAAAATTAAAAAAAAAATCTTAAAAAAAATCAAATGTTATATGGAAGAAAAGGAAAGGAGCTGTTCAAGATTTTAAAAGATTAGAGACAGAAACAAATGTTAATGTCTAAATGCTGAATAGAACCTAATTTGAAAAAAATAGGTATAAAAGGGGCGCCTGGGTGGCTCAGTTGGTTAAGCATCTGCCTTCGGCTCAGGTCATGATCCCGGGGTCCTGGGATCTAGCCCTGCGTCAGGCTCCCTGCTCAGTGGGGAGCCTGCTTCTCCCTCTCCCTCTGCCTACTCATGCATGCTGTCTCTAATAAATAATAAATAAAATTTTAAAAACTAGCTATAAAAGACATTTTGGGGAAAATTGGTGGATTCTGATTATGGACTAGATCTTAGGAGTGATAATGGTATTTGCATGTTGAAGTGTCAGGATGTCTATACTCTCAGTTAAGCAAATATTTATACACACACACACACACAATTAATGGGTATTCAATTGTTTGTTGTATCAGAGTCTTTCAATTTTTCAATATGCTTGAAAATTGTCATTAAAAATGTTTAAAAAAAGAATTAGATACAATCTTGACAGTGATCTAATCCATTTTCTTCTTTAAACCATGTAAGAAACTGAGCCCAAAGTACCACAGCCAATGCAGGCCTATTCTTAAGACATTAAAATTCAGGCAGGTCTGCAGAATCTTAGCACAAACTCTTTCCATGTGCCAGAAAACTAGGACCCAAGAGACAAAAACTGATCTGGGACAAACACATATATACATGTGCAGTAAAAAAGGTGTGTGTGTGTGTGTGTGTGTGTGTGTGTGTGTGTGTGTGTGTGTGTGTGTTTTAAAGTAATCTTTACACACAACGTGGGGCTCAAACTCATGATCCCAAGATCGAGAGCTCTTCTGACTGAGCCAGCCAGGTGCCCCTTCTGCATGTAAAAAAGTTAAACACATTTCTCACGCTTAATATATGACAATATGGTTAAAAATTACAAAAGAATAAAAATCTGTTAAAGATTGTAACAACTTAGTACATCAGAATTTTGTATAAAATAACCTCAGAATGCAGCATTAAATGGGAATGAGTTTGTTAGATGCACAAAAAAACAAAAAAAAAACACTTAAATAGTATTACCTATATACTATCTCCCAACTCAGTCTATTAATTGTGGCAGTTATGCCTTCTAAAAATCTGACAACATAACTTAATAACTTCACATTTCATCTATCCTGTTCACAAACTTCTTGCCAGTCCCCCAAAATGCCATATTTTTTCATATTTCTTTACAAGTAATTTCCTCTGGATACAGGATGGCCTCTGCTTTTCCTCCAGCTACTCCTCTTTCAAGACCAACTACTTCCACCACCTCGTCCGTGAAGTTTTCTGACCCTGCTCCCCACTACTCCCTGAACTTTCATAATAGTTTTTTGTTATAGAGGCTTTTAAAACTTGTCCTAATTAAATATGATTCTTCCATTAGACCATAAGCTACTTGATATCACAGAGCAGGCCTTATTTATATGTTATATCTATTTATGGTTAGCTTTTTTTTTTAAAGATTTCATTTATTTATTTGACAGAGAGAGACACAGTATTTATGGTTAGCTTCAAGTGCTGGCAATTAGAAATAATAGGGGCTGGCTATTTTTAAAAGTTTCAGGAAGGATCATCAACTCATCTAAAAAATAGTGTTTGCCCTGAGTTAAAAGTGATAGTTTATCATAAAGAATAACTGAGTGATCTGGACTATCTATTACTCTGCCCCTTTGATACTCTTGTCACATAGTCCAAAGCATGGAAACTATCTGAACTGATGCAAATAGGTCTGCTTTTGCTTATACCTAGGAGCCAATTACAATAAATGCAAAAAATTATCTGAAGGGTTTCCTGTGAGGACTTAATCAGAAAGGGCCAAAAGTCACTAACTCATTATTTAGTCAAGTCTTGGACAAATGTATACCAAGACCTCACTCACACTCAAGTAAAATTCACTTAAGATGACTCTGACACGTTAAGATACCTTTTTTCTTCAGACATCTAACTTCAAAAGATGTTAAAAGTTTTACTGCAAACATGCAAAAAATGGCATTATAACACCCAATGTATACTCAGCAATATTTAACCTCCCAGCTCAATATATGGAATATATTCAAAAACAAACTTGATTCTTGCTGACTGCAAGTCAAAGTAGCTGATGCAAGGTGAAAACATGCTGATTGTTCTTGGCCAACACACATGCATCTTTAAGTACATACGCGTTAGTAAAGTCTCAACCTATGGTCCTTGAACTACCAGTGAATCATGAGGAGCTTGCTGGTAGCCTAGTATGCCCGATAAGCAGAAGCAGAAAGCTGGGTAGGGATGGTGAGGGGCGGCGGGAAGAATCAGGTGCAATGGTCCACCAAATGAAGATAAACCATTCAGGTGGTCTGCAGTAAGGAAAAATGAGAGAATCACTAAATCAGCAAATTGATCATAATGCCCAATTAATATGATCATGTTGCTTAACGAAGTCAACCTAATGCTTTCTTGCAACAAGAGAGAAGAATGTGTTTTGGGCAAAAACCACAAGAGAGCTGATTAATATAACGGCAAAAGTTCCTTATCACAAGTGATTAACACTCAATAATATTCTTATCAAAAGATTCACCTGAGTATAGTACTACTAGCAAGGTGCTGCCAAAGCTTCGCACTTACAGTAAAAAAATCAGATAAATTTAAAAATAAAATCCATCTATTAAAATTTTTCCATAAGAAAGAGAGGTGTTATAGACTAGGGCTATCAAAAAAATCCAAAGAATGAAGATCCTCATTTCTAATAGCTTAAAGATTCTATTCATAGTATATAGTATTAGCAAATGATTCCTAAATAAAGTCAGAGATTTAAAAAAACAGCCCATTTAATATCCATAGGAAGAATCTTTAAAAACACCGTTCCAACATAAATTCCAAGATAATCTTGACTGGGAAGAAACACCAACCCTTAATTTGCTAGAAAATTGAAAACAAAAGGGGACTAGCCCAACAGAAGGTAGCTTATTAGGTAGGGGCTACAACAGCCCATGTCAATTTTTAATATAAACTCGAGTGCTTAAATCTCTTCCCAAAGAGGATTCTCCGTATCTCAGTATTTTCTAACTGTAGCATCCCTCACCTAAATTCAGTTCTCATAACCTACCAAACCTACCTACCCAGAGTTCCACTGGATTTCCAACCTATACCTTCTTGCTGCCTTGTTTTCCTTTTGGTCTCACCCCAAAACTATACTCCTCCTGGTAAAATCAAGCACCCTCTACTTTACATCAAGTAAATGCCTCCTGGGGTGCTTGGGTGTCTCAGTCAGTTAAGGGTCAGACTTTTTTTTTTTTTAAAGATTTTATTTATTTATTCGACAGATAGATAGAGCACAAGTAGGCAGAGTGGCAAGCAGAGAGAGAGGGAGAAGGAGAAGAAGGCTCTCTGCTGCGCAGGGAGCCGGACGTGAGGCTCGATCCCAGGACCCCAGGATCACGACCTGAGCCAAAGGCAGCCGCTTAACCGACTGAGCCACCAAGGCACCCCGGGGGTCAGACTTTTGATTTCAGCTCAGATCATGAACTCAGGGTCATAGGATTGAGCCCCGCATCAGGATCCTTGCTCAGCAGGGAGTCTCTTAGATTTTCTCTCTCTCTCTCAAATCTTTAAAAGAAAAAAAAGGAAATGCTTCCTATTTCACAGTATGTACGTCTCTCTCCAACTCCTATAAAATTTTATGCATCCTGCTTATAAAGCCTCACAGCTACCAATGCAGAAAATATGAAAAATTTTTACTTCCACTGTCACATCTGAGATAAGCACAGACTAAATCTTCAGTCCTCCTCATGCTCAATTCCGCTTCATTTTTAATTATACATAGCTTTAAGAGTAGAAGCATAAGAAAATTCAGTAAATAACCTCGTTAGATGATGTGTAGAAATACAGGACACTGAAAATGCATAAAGAAGAAGAGATAATGAATGATAATTCTTGGTGAAGAACGAAAACAAGGTTTTGTAGAGAAATGTGTTTGCTCTAACATACACTAACCTCAAAAGGGCTACTGGAATATTCTGGGGTTGAATGCTCAAGAAGTCTATCTTGAGTTTGGACGTGAGTAACAAACTACAGGTAGAATTTCTTCAGACACCACACTAGAATGAGAAGTTAACAAACCAAATTATTTTCTGACATTATAAGAATGGTCTGTTCAAACACAATCAGATCTATAAGTTTCACAGGCAGACCTGATTTCCTATGTTCCCCAATAATTCAACAAAATTCAGTATACTAAGCACCTACCACGGTCAGGCCCTGATTAGAGGTAATCACCTCATTTCTCCATCTTCTGTGAAATTTTGATGACTCAACTTTTAGTACTTTCCTCCCCTTTTCATTTACTTATAGCAGTCATTTTTTTTTAAAGATTTTATTTATTTATTTGACGGAGAGAGACACAGTGAGAGAGGGAACACAAGCAGGGGGAGTGGGACAGGGAGAAGCAGGCCTCCTGCTGAGCAGGGAGCCCGATGCGGGGCTCGATCCCAGGACCCCGGGACCATGACCTGAGCCAAACGCAGACACTTAACCACTGAGCCACCCAGGCGCCCCAGTGGTCATTTATTTTTACACCTTCAGTCAACCTCCCACAGCGGACTCCAAAATCCACATTCATAACCTGAACATCTAGGAATTCCATATCTAAACTCTTCACCATCCTACATGATGTCCCAACTTAAAAATTCTGTCAGCTAAATACTGAAAGGCAAACAACAGCTTGCCCCAGATAGCTCTTTCTTATTCCCCAAAATCTGCAAAGCCACCTCAATACTCCTGGTTACCCAGGTTCACAATATGGGATTACAGATCTTCCCCAACGTATGATGGTGTTACATCCCAAAATAAATCCATCATAAATTGAAAACTATGAATCCTAAGTTGAAAATGCATTTAAGGGGCACCTGGGTGGCTCAGTCAGTTAATTGTCTGCCTTCAGCTCAGGTCATGATCCCAGGGTCCTGGGATCCAGCCTTGTGTCGGGATCCCTGCTCAGCGGGGAGTCGGATTCTCCCTCTCCTCTTGCTGTCTCTCCCTCTCATAAATAAAATCTTAAAAAAAAAAAAAACTACATTTAATACAACTAACCTACAGAACATCATAGCTTAGCCTAGCCTACCTTAAATGTGCTCAGAACACTTACATTAGCCTACAGTTGGGCAAAATCATCTAACATAAAGCCTATTTTATAATAAAGTGTCGAATATCATAAAACTCACTGAATAATATACTGACAAACAGAATGGTTATTATATTGGTTGCTTACCCTCATGACCCTGACCACGTGGCTGACTGGGAGCTGCAGCTTGCTGCCACTGCCCAGCATCACAAGAGAGTATCATACCACCTATCACCAACCACAGAAAAGATCTAAATTTAAACTCTGAAGTATGGCTTTTACTGAATGTGTATGTATTACTTTGCACCATCATAAAATTGTTAGGATTGAAAAATCCTAAGTTGAGCCATCATAAGTCAAGGACTGTCTATACTTTACTTTCTTTTATGTTTCCCTATATCAAATAAATTACCAACTCATGGCATTTTTTTCCTATTGGGTTCCTCCCTTTAGTCTCTTCCCACTGTAAGCAATCCTGTACCAGTGCTTCTCAAACCTTAATACGCACAGGAACCATGTGAGAATCTTGTTAAAATGTAGATTCTGATTTACGAGGTCATGGGTGGGGGCCTGAGATTCTATACTTCTAACATACTCCCAGGTTATTGCAAAGCTGCTGGTCCAGGGACCATACCTTTGAGCAGCTCAGATCACTACTTTCTTTTATTCCCTCAGCACTTGCAGTTTATCCTATGGTATATTTATCCGTTTACATAGTGTTTTATAGTTATTTCATGTATGCATATTTTATTATGCTTTCCTAAAAAAGGATTTTGACATACTCAAGAAATAAGATCAAGATTCCTTTTTTTGGAACAACAGCAACCAACCCAATGTTGGGCATATTGTGGATACTCAATGCCTGTTGATTGTAAAATGCTTCTGCAGAAAATATAACAATCATCTCTTGATTAAGTTGAAGTAGGTTTATGGACTACTTTTGTCAACTTTTTAAAAAGCATTTCACTGCTAATCAACCTTTTCACCATATAAGACAGAAAAGAAACTTAAAACAGCTTTCTATTCATAGTTCAGAAAGCAAATAGTTAAGTTAGACTTGTGAATTATTGGTTATAGATTTACTCTTTCTTCATCAGTAAAGGATTAAATATACACTTATTTTTTTTAAAGATTTTATTTATTTATTTGACAGAGAGAGACACAGTGAGAGAGGGTAGGGGAGTGGGAGAGGGAGAAGCAGGCTTCCCGCGGAGCAGGGAGCCCCTTGCGGGGCTTGATCCCAGGACCCTGGGATCACGACCTGAGCCGAAGGCAGATGCTTAACAACTGAGCCACCCAGGCGCCCCTAGTTAAATATGCATTTAAAACAAAAACTAGAAGCCCAGGCAGCAAAAGAAAAAATAAATTGGACTTCATTAAAATTAAAAACTTTTATGTATCAAAGGACATCATCAACAGAGTGTAAAGGCGGGGGGGGGGGGGGGGGGGAACGGGGGGGGGGGAGCATAGGGAGGGGGACAAGCAGACTCTGTGCCGAGCGCAGAGCTAGATGCAGGACTTGATCTCATGACCCTGAAATAATGACCTAAGCTGAAATAAAGAGTCAGATGTTTACTGATTTGAGCCACCCAGGTGCCCCCTGGGGGGAAAAAAAAGTAAAAAGACAACCCCAAAATGGGAGAAAATATTTGCAAATCATCTATGTGATATGGGTTTAATATACAGAATATATAAAGACCTCCCACAACACAACAAAAAAACCCCCCAAAACAACCCAATTAAAAAATAGGCAAAGGACTTAAACAGACATTTCTCCAAAGAAGATAAACAAATGTCCAAGAAGCACTTTAATTAAAAGATGCTCAACATCACTAGCCATTAGGGAAATGCAAACCAAAACCACAGTGAGATACCACTTCATACCAACTACAATGGCTATAATTTTAAAAATGGGAGAGAAGTGTTGGTGAACATACGGAGAAACTGAAACCCTTGTATATTGCTGCTGGAATGTAAAACAATACAGCTACTATGGTAAAGTCAAGCAGTTCCTCGAAAAGGTAAACCATATAACCTAGCAAGAATTACCATATAACCTAACAATTCCACTCTTAGGTATATTATAACCAAAGAATAAAAAACAGGGACTCAACAGCTCTTTGTACACCAAAGTTCATAGCCACTTACAAGAACCAAAAAGTGGGAACAGCCCAAATGTCCATCAATAGAAGAATGGATAAACATGTGGTATATACATACAATGGAATATTATTCAGCCATAAAAAGAATGAGGTACTGATACTTGCTACCACAGGATTAACCTGAAGACATTATTGCTAAGTGAAATATACTATAAACAAAAGGATAAATACTGTATTATTCCACTCACATGAAATATCTAGACTTGATAAACTCACAGAGACAAAACCTAGATTTAGAAGTTAACAGGGGTTGGGAGAGAGGAGAAGCGGTACTGCTTAATGGATCCAGAATTTCTGTTGGGAGAGACGAAAAATTTTGGAAATATAGTGGTGATGGTTGCGCATTGTGAGTGTAATTAATGCCACCGAACTGTCCATTTAAAAATGGTTAAAATGGCAAATTTTATATGTATTTTATCACAAGTTAAAAAATGAAACTAGAAAAAAAGAGAAACATTTTTTATTACAGCCCTGAGTTCAAGTTTCTGACTGCTATTTGTAAGCTATTCGACGTTAAGCAAGTTATTTAATTTCTTCCAGCTTCAATCCATCTATAAAATAGAGGTATTATCCACCTCCCAGAGTTGTTGAAGACTAAATGAGAAAACAATCACTTAGCACAACACTTGTTACATAATAAATACTGGATAAATGGTAGTTATTATTCAAAAACCAGTTACTCATCAAGTAGGTAGTCTATAAGGCTACTATAAATGGATATCCAAAAGAATTCCATGATATTCTCAAGACATCCTGAAATAAAGAAATGAATGCCCAGTAGTCAGTTATCCTGCGTAAACCTGGAAACTCATGACCACCAAGGACTAGTCCTCTTGGGATATCACCGAACGTAAGAACAAATGATACACACAGAAAGTGAGAGCCTATTTTGTACATCATTACATTCATTAAAAAGGTAAACAAAATAAGAAAAGAAGCTAGTCGGCTCTCTTCAACTAATTTCATTTTACTGTTTTTCCCCACATATTTTTAAAAATCATGAGATTTAATTCCTTAGCCAATGCCATGGACTAAAATAAAGCTTTGTCTAGAGGTCCGGAGTTCCAACCCCAGCATCACAGTATCATTATAATAAGGCAGAGAACCATAAAGAATATGCTGTCTAAAAAATGTTCTAGGAGCATGGAAACTTGGGAGTGAACTGTTAAATAATCTTGTATAATGTATATAATACGCTTGTCTTGATGAAAATTAGGCATTTAAAAAATAGTCAAACTAGCTGAAACCCAAAAACAATTCTAGGCAAGGTATGCCAGAGGAAGACGCTACAAATGATTCCAAGATAACACGTAACACAACTCTTATAATGTGAATTAAGCAATTTCCGTATTCTACGGTCTTTTGCAAAAATTTTCCAAATTCCTTCAAAAAAGTAAATCACCAGGTAAGGAAGCTTTTCTCACGTACTGCAATTAACCTGCATACATAAGAGACTCAGATCCAGAGGGAAAGGGAAAGTACAGTATCTCAGATGGCCAAAAAAGGTTTTTTAAAGTCATTTTCTTTACTAAGGCTAGCTGATCCTCAAGAGTCAAATCAATCTAAAATGGTGAGATTCAACATTACATTCAACAACATTGGTGAATGTAATTAAAACGGTCATGAAAAGCATCAGAAGACTTTATTTTACTTCATGTTGATAAAAGACTTTTTCATAACCCAAACGTCCTGATTAAAACTATGAACCATTATGTTTGAAAAGCGAATGATCTATGCCAACACCCTTAGGAACAACAGTTTTTCTCTTCCCAACAAAAACCTACTATAATAAGCAAAAACTATTTAATGTGTTAACGTGAAACACTCACCTGAACTAATTCCTTTAAACCACAATTAACTCTTAACTACCATGACAATAATGAGAAATAAAGGATTCCATAATTAAATTCCAGAAACCACCCTTTCATCCCACACAGCTCCTTCCTCCATCCCAGTTACAAGAGGCCCATACTTCCTCTTCAGGAGAAAATAACGAGGTTTGGTAGTTGGTGTTCCTTTTTTCTAAACTTTACTTTGGAAAGGTATAGTGCAGCTTAAAGTCCAGAGAACTCAGTTCTCAAGGAAACTGATAACTAGGGCTATCTAACTAGACACCACTGGTAATAAATTACCAGAGGCTAAGACTTCATGCTTTTAAAACCCCTTGCTAATAATGCCTGGCTGTCATAACTCACATGACCAAAAGGCTTAAATAAATTGGTTCAAGTTCATTACCAAGAAGAGAAAAATGTTTATTAAAAATTTTAAGTGAGTGCAAAAAAATTAAATTTAATTGAAACTAAACACTTCCGATAGCACTTACTAATATATTTTGGTACCATTAATGATCACCTCAATTGCAGAAAGAATCACTGTGACCCCCAATTTGACCTTACCCCAGAGCTGTTTTAAAAATCATGCCCTTTTTATCTCCTGCTTTGTTGTCACTGAGGATCTCACTGTTAATGTGCCACCAAATAATAATGCTACGACATGAAATGCACTATTAAATAGCGTTTTCATGGACAAGTTTTCTTCAAGACACACTTTACTGAACTCTCAAAATACCTGCCCAGGATTTAATCATACAGGAAACCCACAGATTTTAATGAGGTGGCATGGCAAACTATCATGTAATTCAGGAAATTCATCAGTCAAATGTTAGGTGTACACACAGTTTATAAATGGAGCTCAAGTGAGAGGGCAAGCAACTGGTCTAAAGAAAAAGTTGTAAACCCTCTCATCCCCAAACGACTTAGCTTAGGAACTTAAAAATATGCCCCACATTCTGAGACATCTAACAGAAGGTTGGAACAAAACCTACACTGTCATCTTTGCTATTCCTAGCTGTTTCTTCTTTCACTGCAACATTCTGCCCTCTACACAAGCTATAGAGTGGACTCTGCCAAAGATCATTTAAGTAAAGGCGGATTATTATTATACCGCTATACCACAATGCCGACTGAATTAAAAAGCTCTCCTCAGCAAACTATTTACGAGAAATCAGAAGTGCGTTCCGTGTCAGAAAACTTTTAAAGTACTGATCGTACGGGGCTGAGTCGGACTCCTGTATTTGTACTTTTATCCTACATATTTTCCTTTACGTAAGGCGGATAGGAATTTGACTAGCCCACCCCGACAGCAAACTGGCCCAACACCCGCATGCCGTAGCAAGAAGCCACGTTTTCCTCGGGCGGACTGTTTCCCCACCCCTCCTTAAAATAATGCGTGTGGCCACTTGAGACTTCCCCAGCCAAGCTCCAGAAACTTGCAGGTTTAAATGGCCAAACTGGAACCAACCAGGGCAGCTGTCATCTGAAACTCAAGAAAGCTGAGACCAGCCAACTCTGCCGAACGAGGAAGGGTGCGGAGAGATGTGGCGGGGCCCGTCGGAGGGAATGCATTAGGCTCCCCTCCCCAACCCCCCATCAATTCGCTTTTCTGCAACCCCAGCGCCGCCATCCTGTTCCTGAATAATTAAACGGGCTGGGGAGGGAGTGAGGTGGCCAAGGCAGGCAGTTTCTAGTCCGAGTTTCCCAAGCCGAGGCGGTGGGGTCGAGAGGCCAAGGGCTACATCCCCGGCGTGCGAAGGACTTTCCTCAGGGGCCGGGAGGGCAAGGGGCGACCCCGCGGCCGGCGGGGCGGCCGGAAGCGGAGCGCGGGGAGTGACGTGGAGGAGGGGATGACAAAAGGGCGCGGGGGCCCCGGCCGCGCGGTCCGCGGGCCCGCAGGGGCCGGGACAGGTGGCGGGGCCTGGCCGGGAACAATGGGGGGCCGAGGCTGCCCCCTGGCGCTCACCTACCTCCCGTGCCCTCCGAGTTCTCGTTGAGGCTGCCCGAGGAGTCGTGCTGGGCGCCCACACACCCGCCCATGGGGGCCCCCGGCGCCTCGTCCGCCACCTCCGGGCGCTCGTCCGGCCCGCCGCCGCCTCTGCCTCCTCAAGCGCCGCCGCCACCGCCACCGAGCCCCGGAGAGGCGCGCCGCTCCGCTCGCCTGCCGCGGCCCAGCCTCCGCCCCCCTCGCCGCTCCACCCACCGCCTTGGCTCGGCCCCTTCCTCCGCGCCCACTTCTACCTCAGCCCCCGGGCCGCCCGCCCGGCAGGCCTGACCCGTGCGCCGCCCTCGCCTCCGGCTCGGCCCCGCCAAGCCAGGGCTGGCCCATCCCGGGCGGGCCGCAGCGCCCGCCTCGCCCCCTCACAGTCCCGCACACCCGCGTCCAGGCGAGCCCCGCACCGGCGCCGCCCGTCCGCCAGGCCCCATCGGCCCCCGCCCCGCGGCGCCGCCCTCCGCACCCGCGGCCTGGGCTCCGCCAGGCCCGCCCGGAACGGCCGGCGGGGGCGGGGCCGCGGGAGGCCGTGCGCTGATTGGCTGCGGGATGGGGCCGGAGAGCTAGGGCGGTGGGGAGGAGAGGGGAGGGGAGGGGAGCCCTGAGGCGGAGGAGCGGAGGCGAAGCGGGGATCGGTCCGGGGGAAGAGGCAGGGAAAGGAGGCGAGAAGGGATAGGAAAAGAAAAGAAAGGAAAGGGAAAAAGGGAGAGGCAGCAGGAAAGGAGGAACAAAAGTGAGAAAGGAGAAGTGGAGAGGGATGAAATCGAGTTTCTGGCTCCTCCTCGGGCGTCAGCTCTTTTTCTTTCTCGTGGAAGCGGGTCGGAGGGGGCACAGAGAAGTAGTAAAAGAAGCCTCGCAGACGGGGACGAGGCTGGTTCCCAAATAACTGGCGGAGATGGGTGGGGGGTCCTGCCTGAAGGTTGAGGTCCCAGAACCTTTGAGGTTTGTATAGAATTCAGTGGATTGGTACGCGGAGTCTGGGCTTCCCCTTGTCTGCCCCGCTCCCAAGCCCCCCCCCCAAATCACTGTGCCCCATTATTAGACGTAGAGGCGGTCGTTGTGGTTGCAAGCTGGACTCAGATTACAGAGGCGAGGCATTCCGTGTAAAAGAGATAAGCACTGACAGTAGTTTTGAGGGCGTGGGTTCATTTCATCTTCACGGGATTGATTATTCAGACACAATGCTACTTCTCAAGATCCTCCGTTTAGGTATCTTAAATCGTCTTTAGAACAAAATGAAGTATAAGAAAAATAAAATACCCTGCTTTTTCTAAACTGGAATTTGGTACATGGGCCACGCCCGACATTCTTGGCGGTCGCTAACCTAATCTAAGCCAAATTGTTAATGGTCCCTTCAGAATTGTGTCCTGCTAAGATGCCTTTAAATTTTTATCAGCCTGCTTGGGCCTTTATAAAGCTTATTTCTGCCCAAGCTGTTTTAACTATCTGCTCCATTTTTATATCAGACTTTCTTTTTTTAACATCCTGGGTCGGCTTTTGCTTAGCATTAAAAAAAAATTTTTTTTTAAGTGAAATACCTAAGAAAGAGACTCTGCAGCTTGGAATTTGCATATAAATATATTTTCATACACTGCTGGTGGGAGTATAAATTGGTTCAATCTTTTTGCAAAGTAATTTGGAAACAAGGATCATGAACCTTAAAAATGTTCATACCCTTTGATTTGGGATTATCCCACACACGGGTATCTAGCTCACAGAAATAGTCCAAAATGCAGAGAAAGATTTCTGTCCTTGTGTTTATTTGATAATCAGATAAAAATGAGGGTTTGACAAACAAAATCTTAGACTTACATAAAAGCACAGAAATGTCTGGTGAGAAATAGAAATCTGCTGTATTAAATTTATACTGACAAATTAGTGTTGTCCTGGGTAGTCATGAAAATTCAAAAAAGCTTATATACAATCGTTTTTATGAGTTTTCGGAGGTTGCTCTGACATTCAGGTACTGTGTCACAAAGCCGTCTTCTATCTGATCATTCTCAGCTGAGTATTCACATTGGCAGACAGACATCACTTCATCGCTTCCCTGAAGGAGAGAAGCTGCGTGTTGAATTATCTTCAAAGGGGTTGCTTTGTCCTGAATTTTGCTCTAGAAATTGCAGAAACCAAGACTTCCACAATGTCTATTAAACAGATGATAGGCACCCAAGTGATGAGTGTTTCTGATGAGCACTGAGGAGTTGCCCTGGGAAGAGAGAGCCATGTCATTGAGAGGTTTTCAGTTATGGGTATTCTCCACCTTGCCTTTATCTTAGAGCAGAATCACAAGTTCCCAGGAGACAGAGTCATGTGGCAGTTAAGGGCCCCGGCTCTGCTATCAACTTCCTGGGTTGGAATCTGGCTTCCATTCTGTACTAGCTACATGACCTTAAATTTCTATACAGCTCAATTTCCTCACCTCTAAAACTGGGCCAGTAACAATGCTCTAAACTCTGCGGGGGTTCTCTATTAACTCTCCTCTTCTTCATGTCTAGCAGCACCTCTTTAAACTTACTGCATGCCTCAATCCACTTAAGACCTTCTATAGAAACAGAGCCTTCTGGGTGGCTGGATGGTGGACACTGGGGAGGGCATGTGCTATGGCGAGTGCTGTGAATTGTGTAAGACTGATGAATCACAGGCCTGTACCCCTGAAACAAATAATACATTATATGTTAATTAAGAAAATTAAAATAAAAAAACAAAACAGAGCCTTCTTTGTGCGCCTGTGTATGTGCTTCTCTATTTTTTATAATGTCTTTATTGAGATAGAATTCATATACCATGTATTTCACCATTTAAAGTGTATGATTCAAACAAAATAATAAAGTGTATGATTCAAATTGGTATAGCCACTATGGACAGTAGTATGGAGGTTCCTCAAAAAGCTAAAAATAGAGCTACCATATGAGCCAGCAATTCCAGTTCTGAGTATTTATCCAACGAAAATGAAAACATCTGGGGCAACTGGGTAGCTCAGTCGGTTAAGCATCTGCCTTCAGCTCAGGTCATGATCCCGGGGTCCTGGGGTCAGACCCCATGTTGGGCTCCCTGCTCAGCGGGGAGTCTGCTTCTCCCTCTTCCTCTGTGTGTGCGCTCTCTCTCAAATAAATAAATAAATAAATCTTTGAAAAAGAAAAGAAAATGAAAGCATTAACTCAAAAAGATGTATGCACCCGCATGTTTATTGCAGCATTATTTACAATAGCCAAGACATGGAAACAAACGTAAGCGCCCATCAAGAGATGAATGGATAAAGAAAATGTGAGATATACATACATACACATATTCACACAATGGAATATCATGCAGTCATGAAAAAGAATGAAATCTTGCTATTTGTGACAACATGGATGGACCCTGAGGGCGTTATGCTAAGTGAAATAAGTCAAACAGAGAAAGAGAAATACATTATGATCTCACTTATATGTGGGACTTAAAACAACAATAAAAACAAAACCACTCCAAGCCCACAGATACAGAGACTGATTGGTGGTTGCCAGAGGTGTGTGTGGGTGGGTGGCAGAAGAATGGGTGAAGGGGTCAAAATGTACAAACTTCCAGTTATGAAATATGTAAGTCATGGGGGTGTAATGTACAGCATGGGGACTATAGTAAACACTATATCGTACATTTGAAAGTTGCTAAGGGAGTAAATCTTGAAAGTTCTCATCACAAGAAAAAAATTTTATAACCATGTATGGTGATGGATGTTAATTAGACTTATTGTGGTGATCATTTTGAAATATATGCAAATATTGAATAATCATGTTACACACCCAAAACTAATATGTTACATGACATTATACCTTGATTAAAATAATAAAAAATAAAGTGTACAATTCAATGGTTTCTAGTATATTTACAATCAATTTTACAATCAATTTTAGAATATTTTCATCACCTCAAAAAGAAAGTCACGGTCTTCGCAGTCACAGTCACTCCCCATTTGCTCCCAGCTCCAGCCCAGGCAACACTAATCAATTTCTTGTCTCTATATTTTGTCTATTCTGGACATTTCACATAAATGGAATCATATTTGGTCTTTTGTGGCTGATTTCTTTTATGTAGCATAATGTTTTCAAGGTTCATCCATATGTACAATGTATCAGTACTTCATTCCTATTTATGGCTGATTAATTTTCTATTCTGTGGATATAGCACATTGTGTTTATTCATCACTTGATGAGCATTTGGGTTATTTCCATTTTTGGGGTATTATGAATAAAGCTGTTATGAACACTCATGTACAAGTTTTTGTGTGGTTGTATGTTTTCAGTTATTCTGGGCATATACCTAGGAGTGGAATTGCTTGGGCCTACGGTAACTCTATGTTTAACTTTCTGAGGAATTGGCAAAGTATTTTCCAAAATGTCTGCACCATTTTATATTCCCACCAGTAATTTATAAGGAAATGTGAAATGGTACAGCTGTTTTTGATATGTAGGGTATGTTGCTGTAGTTTTGACTTGCACTTCCTAACGATTAACAATGTTGAATGACTTTTCATGTACTTACCATTTCCAAACATTTTTGGAAAAATGTTTACTCACTTTGCACATTTTTAAATAGTTTTGTCTTTTTATATTGAGTTGTAAGGATTCTTTCTATATTCTGACTACAAATCCCTTAGCAGATACATGATTTACAAATATTTTCTCCCATATTTCCATAATTTTCTTGATAGTGTCCTTTGAAGCATGAAAGTTTTCAATTTTCATAAAGTTCATTTTTCCAATTTTTTCTTTGGCTACTTGTGCTTTGGGGCTCATGTCTAAGAAACCACTGTCTAACACAAAGTCATGAAGATCTACACCTCTTTTCCTCTAAGAGTTTTATAGTTTTACCTCTGACATTTAGATTTTTAACCCACTTTGAATTAATTATTTAGTATGGTGTGAGGTAGGGGGTCCAACTTCATTCTTTTGCATGTGGATTTCCAGTGTTCCACAATTTGTTGAAAAGACCATTCTATTCTCCACTGAATTGTCTTCGCATTCCTGTTAAAAACCAATTAACCATAAATGTATCAGTTTATTTCTAGACTCAATTCTATTCCATTAGTCTCTTTTTTTTTAAAGGTCGGGTTTGTTTGTTTGTTTGTAAGAAAGCACTATGCCCAATGTGGGGCTTGAACTCACCACCCTGTTATCCGGAGTCACAGGCTCTACCGACTGAGCCAGCCAGGTGCCCCTATTCCATTGGTCCTTATGTCTATCCTTATGCCAGTACTACACTATCTTGAGTACTGTAGTTTCATAGTAAGTATTGAAGTTAGGAATTATGAGTCTCCCAACTTTGTTCTCCCTTTTAAGATTGTTTTGGCTATTCTGGGTCCCTTATTTTTCCACATGAATTTTATCAGCTTGTCCATTTCTGGAAAAAAAAAGGAGCTGGAATCTTGATGGGAAATGTGTTGAATCTATAGATCAATTTGGTGACTATTGCCATCTTAACAATATTAAGCCTTCCATGGATATCTTTCCACTTATTTATGTCTCAAATTCCTTTCAATGACATTTGTAGTTTTCAGTGTACAAGACTTGTACTTCTTAAATTTATTCCTAAGTATTTTTATTTTTTTCATACTATCATAAATTCTATGATTTGCTATTTACAAATGGATTATTGTCCTAATTTCCTTTTCAGGTTGTTCATTACAAGTGTATAGAAATACAATTGATTTTTGTATATTGATCAGATATCCTGCAACCTTGCTGAGCTCATTTATTGGTTTATTGATGTTCCCTTCTTGTATTTTGGAGCTTTGTTGCTTGGTATTATGTGTTTATAATTGTTATATCTCCAGTGACTTCTATACTTAGCTAATTCTTCAAGGAGAATTGGCAAGGGAGAAAGAAAAAGGGGAAGTATGAAGGAGGGGAAAAGAGAAGGGAGAAATGAAGTCCAATAGCTGTCAAACTTTAGTATGGATTTCAGTGACCCGGGGAGATTTTTAATAGCACGATTTCCCAGAGATTCTGATTTGGTTTGGGATGGAGTCTGGCAGCCAGCATTTTGACCTCACATATCAGGCATTTCCTGATGCAGTTTAGACCACAGATGGGATTTTAAAGAACACACCTCCCTGAAAAACTCAATTCTCCCCACTCTGCCAAACTGTTTTTTATTCTTTTTCATCCTCCACAAATGGCACCATAATCCATCCAATTGCTCAAGCCCCAAACCCAAGAGTTATTGGTGATTCCTCCATCTTCTTTACCTCTCACACCTATTCCATTATCAAGTCCTCTTTATTCTATCCATTAAATATATTCTGAGTCTTTAAGCACCTGGGTAGCTCAGTTGACTAAGCATCTGCCTTTGGCTTGGGTCGTGATCCCAAGGTCCTGGGATTGAGCCCCATGGTGGGCTCCCTGCTCAGTAGGGAGTCTGTTTCTCTCTCTCCCTCTGCTCCTCCCCACTGCTCATGCTCTCTCTCTCTCCCTCTCTCTCTCTCTCTCTCTCAAATAAATAAAACAAAATCTTAAAAATATATGTATATATTCTGAGTCTCTCCACTTTTTCCCTGTCTCTAGCCACCTCCAAATCTCACCTTGGCTACTGCAAAACCCTTTTAACTGGCCTTTCTGTGTCCTTTCTTGCCTCATCTTACAATACATTCTCCAGCCAGCATGATTTTTAAAAAATTTAATACACTACAGTGCACATACTTAAAGTGTACATTTTTATAAGTTTGACATGTGTATACACCTGTGAAACCATCACCATAATCAAGATAATATGTCCATTATTCCAAAAAGTTTCCTTATGCCCCTTGGCAATCCCTTTCTATTGTCCCTCCCCAGTTACCTGTCCCCAGGCAACCACTGATCAGCTTTACGTCACTACAGATTACTTTGCATTTTCTAAAAATTTCTGTAAGTGAATATATATAGTATGTACTCTTTTTGGTATGGCTTCTTTCACTCAGCATAATTATTTTGAGATTCATCCATATTATAAGGTTTATTCCTTTTAATTAATGAATAGTTTTCCATTGTATGGATATACGAGTTTGTCAATTGTGTGGATATACCATGTTTTCACGATTACAGGTAAAGTTGCTATGAATATTCATATACATATCTATGTATGGGCACATGTTTTCCTTTCTCCTGGGTAAATGGCTAGTAGGAGAATGGATGGAACATGTGGTAGTTTGTTATTGTTGTTGTTGTTTGTTGTTTTTAAGAAACTGCCAAACTATTTTCCCAAGTGGTCTTACCATTTACATTACCTAACAGTACTGTATGAAAACTATTTCCTTCACATCCTCACCAACACTTCTTTTGGGCCAGTTTTAAATATTAGCCATTCTGATAGATATGTAATGGATATCTCACTGTAGTTTTAATTTCCATTTCCCTAATAAGTAAAGGTGCTAGACATTTTTTTCATGTGATTATTTACTATTTGTATATCTTCTTTGGTAAAGTACAAGTTCAAATTTTTTGCCCATTTGTAAATGGGGTTGTTTGTTTTCTTATTATTGAAAGGTTTTTTTTATTATTATTGAAAGTTTTTTGAGAGTTCTTTATGTTTTCTGGATGCAACTCTTTTATCTAATATATGACTTGCAGATACAGACTCCCAGTCCTTGCCTTGTCTTTTTATTCTCTTAACAGTGTCTTGTGAAAAAGCAGAATTTTAAATTTTTTATAAAGTGCAATTTATCAATGTGTTCTTTTATGGATTATGCTTTTGGTGTCATATATAAGAAATCCTTGCCTAAACCAAAGTCAAAAAGGCTTTCTCCTAGGTTCTCTTCTTGAAGATTTAGAGTTTGGGGTTTTACATTTAGGTCTATAATTTAGATTGGGTTAATTTTTGTATACGGTGTGAAGTATGGATCAAAGTTTGTTTTTTGTTTTTGAAAAAAGATAACCATTTGTTCAGCAACATTTTGTTTTGTTTTGTTTCTGTTTTTTTTTTTTTTTTTTTTTTAGAGAGAGAGAGAGAAAGAGTGGGAAGGAGGGGCAAAGGGAGAGAGAGAGAATCTTAAGCAGGCTCCTCACCCAGCGTGGAGTCCATGGCGGGGCTCAATCTCACAACCTTGAGATCATGACCTGAGCCAAAATCAAGAGTCAAACGCTTCACCGACTGAGCCATCCAGGTACACCTTTTCAGCAACATTTGTTGAATGATGTCCTTTCTCCACTCAACTGCCTTTGCATCTTTGTAAAAAAGGGAGTTGTCCATATACATGTGGACATCTATTTCTGAACTTTCTACCCTGCTTCATTGATCTATTTGTCTTTCTTGATGCCAATACCATATTGTCTTGATTACTGTAACTTTATAATAAGTCTTGATATCAGGTTGTATTAATCGTCCAATGTTGTTCTTTCTTTTCAAAGTAATTTTGACTATTCTAGGCTCTTTGCATTTCCATATGAGTTTTAGAACTTCCTTTCATTTCTACCAAAAAGAAAACCTGTTGGGACTTTGACTGAGATAACATAGAATATATAGATAAATGTGGGGAGGATTGACATACTAACAATATTGACTCTTCCAACCCATGAATATGGTATATCTCTATTTTTTATTTTTTTTAAAGATTTTATTTATTTATTTGACACAGAGAGAGAACACAAGTAGGGGGAGCAGTAGACAGAGGGAGAGGGAGAAAGAGGCTCCTCGCCAAGCAGGGAGCCTGATGTGGGGCTCAATCCCAGAACCCAGGGATCAGGACCTGAGCCAAAGGCAGCCACTTAACCAACAGAGCCACCCAGGCACCCCTGGTATATCTCTCTTTATATACATCTTTAATTTCTCTCAGCAATGCTTTATGGTTTTGAGCGCACAGGTCTTGCACAGCTTTTGTCAGATGCATTCCTAAGGACTTCAGTTTTTGATAGTATTGAAAATAGTATATTTTTAAGATTTATTTATTTATTTGAGAGAGGGGGAGGGGCAGAGGGAGAGAATCTTCAAGCAGACTCCCCGCTGAGTGTGGAGCCTGATGTGGGGCTTGATCTCACAACCCATGAGATCATGACCTGAGCTGAAACCAAGAGTCAGAAGCTTAACCAACTAAGCCACCCAGATGCCCTGAAAATCGTATTGGTTTTATAATTTCAGTTACTGCTTGTTTGTTGCTAATACATAGATACACAATTGATTTTTGTATGTTGATATATCCTACAGACTTGCTAAGTCATTTATCAGTCCTAGTAGTTCTTTTAGATATTCCATTGGATTTTCTAAATAGATGATTATGTTGCCTGTGAATAAAGAGAATTTTGCTTTTTCTTTTCCAATTTTTTTCCTTGCCTAATTTCACTAGTTAGTAGGCATTACAATATTGAATGGAAATGGTGAGAGCAGGCATCTTTCTTGTTCTTTATCTTAGGGAAAAAGCATTCATTCTTCACCATTAAGTATGATGCTAGCTGTAGGCTTATTTTTAAATATTGTGGCAACATATACATCACATGAAATTTTGGTATTAGATATTTTAGTTTTATGGAAGTGAGAAAGGAACTCTAAAGAACACAGGAATGACCAACTGAGAAGCAGCCATGCCCCCTAGGGCAGAGATTGTGTGGTTAAGGAAGAAGCCCCTGTAGTGTGAAGAGTCAGACCTTCTTAGAAAGGACATGGACCTGGATCTATCAATGGCAGAGAGGTTATTATTAGGCCACACTAGTGAAGTTGCTGGAAACTACTCTCCAGGAATGGCTAGTAATTTGTCCTATAGGGTGTTGGGAACTGTTCAGAGGAGGTATCTCACCATAGCCATGAAACTAGGTGATGGGCTATGCCTGTGGAGGCTGCAACTTGCTAGGTGTTGTTAGCTCCTGTGTATTGCAGGAGCAGGGCCTTGGGAGAACTGCTACAGCTTCAGGAGCATGGAGTTGGAGCAGCCATGTATCCTGAAAGGGTTGCATTAGAGAAGCTCTTTGTACTGCAGGAACTAGACAAGGGACAGGCTCACGTATCTCAGAGGCCTGGCCCTGGAGAAGCCACCCACACTGAGGGAGCCTACTGAGTGAGAGAATGGGAATTCTTCTTGCAATATCTCTCCAGTGCCCTCTACTGTCAAAGCTAAACATGTGCCAACTGATGAAGGCACAATATTTAAAGGGCCCATATCCATTTTCACAGAGCAGGCAATGAAAAGTGAATTTGGATCTGAGAAGCAATAATTTAATAACTGCCATAATTTTCTACCTGAAAATTTAAAAATCTTATATTTAACAATGATTGGGTATAAGGGAATTACAAAGTTACAGAATTGCTGCATATCAGAATCCATGGGATATATGTAGAACATATATCCCAAGGAAAATTCATATATCCAAGAAAAATTCATATCCCTAAAGCCTATATTGATAAAATTAAACAATAAATTGAATTAAATTGAAATTAATTAAATTCCCAATTCAAGTTAGAGAAAGAACAAAAGAAACCACAAGGAAGGGGTGCCTGGGTGGTGCAGTTGATTGAATGTCTGACTTGGTTTTCGGCCCAGGTCGTGATCTCAGGGTTGTGAAATCAAGCCCCACATGAGGCTCTGCACTCAGCACAGAGTTTGCTTGAGTTTCTCTCCCCCTCTGCCCCCCCAACCCCTGTGCACACTCTCTCTCTCAAATAAATAAATCTTTAAAAAAAGAGAGAAAGAAATCACAAGGAAGAACATAATAAAGAACTAGAAAACAGTAGATCAAAATAAATAAAAATTCTGGTTCTTTGAATAAAGTCAGAAAATAGACAAACCACTAGCTAATTTAAATTAGAAGTGTATGCAGAGGAGAAAGCAGAAATATGTGGAATAAGAAATGACAAGAAGAAAGTAGCTATTAATACAGAGGAAGCCAGAAAGTCATAAAAGAGTACTTTACATACATAGCCCTATGCGAAGAAATTTATAAACCTAATGCAATGGATAATGTCTTAGAAAAATACAGTTGACCAAAATTGACCTTCCCAAGATAAAAAGTTAAACAAACCAAACTCAAGGGAGAAATACAGAATGTTATCAAAGAACTATCCTACATCAAAACACCAAGCTCAGTTAGTTTCACAAGAGAATTCTACCAAATCTTAGAAAATAGCCCCACTGCTACGTAAGTCGTTCTGGAGTAGAGAAAATAAAGGTGAACTTCTAAATTCTTTATATGAAGTAGGTTAGCATTGATATTTCAAGCTGATAAAGATATCCCACACATGATAAAATTACAGACTGATACCATTTACGAATATTCTTTTTAAAAATCTGAAATAAAATATTAGCAAACAGACTCAAATGCCACATTAAGAAAATAATAAACCATGACCAAATGGGGTTTATAATAGAAATGCAAGGATGGTTCAATATTAGGATATATATTAATATAATTCAACATATTTATAGATCCAAGAAGAAAAATCATGTGATTATTCCCATATGTGCTTTAAAAACGTTGACAAAATTCAACATCCATTCCAAAAAATGAACAGATAAAAACTAACCAAAACCAAAACCAAAAATTCTTGAGGAAACAGGAATGAGTGAATACTTCCTTAACATGATGAAATATATTACCTTAGTCCTAAAGCCAGTATCTTATTTAAGGGGAAAATACTAAAGATCAGGAATAAAGCAAGAAGACCCACTAACCCTACTATTATTTGAGATTGTCCTGGGAGTGTAGGCCAATGCAGTTAGACAAGGAATATGGAAGGAGTGACTTTCTTTTACCATACTTTTTTTGTGTGGTTTTTCTTTGGGAAGCATATTAATGTTTTATATACTCAAAAAATAACATTAAGTTGACAAGAATGAGGAGACCACAAACACCTAAAACTGAAAGCAAACCAAAACAAATGAAATCAGCAGCATTTCCAATGAATATGATAATCACACAAAAAGGAAGAGAAGAACTGATCCAAGTAACTTATGTATACACCATTTGTGTATTTGTTCTCAGTTTTGGTCAGGGTTGGGGTTGTGGGAGAAACTGCAAACAAATCCTGAATTCTTTTTTATTATATTTGATATTATACTGATATGAGCAAAATAATTCTGAAACTGCTTTATTTTTTTTTAAAGATTTTATTTATTTATTTGAGAGAGAGAGAGAGAATGAGAGATAGAGAGCATGAGAGGGAACAGGGTCAGAGAGAGAAGCAGACTCCCCGCTGAGCACGGAGCCCGACGTGGGACTCGATCCCGGGACTCCAGGATCATGACCCGAGCTGAAGGCAGTCGCTTAACCAACTGAGCCACCCAGGCGCCCTGAAACTGCTTTAGATATATTATAGGATTAAGCAAATGAGTAGATGTTTTGATATT
Organism: Callorhinus ursinus; assembly: GCF_003265705.2. Classification (NCBI taxonomy): domain Eukaryota; kingdom Metazoa; phylum Chordata; class Mammalia; order Carnivora; family Otariidae; genus Callorhinus; species Callorhinus ursinus. The sequence goes on along the minus strand of NW_027397065.1, from coordinate 31,845,214 downwards.
GTTGGGAGCTGGGGTTCTCGTTGTGGATAAAGGGAGATAAAATCAGGATGGGGGAGACAGAATGGAATTGAAGGTGTTGGTACAAGATCATGATTTCTAAAATAGGTATAAGAGTGTGTAGGGGCTCCTGGGTGGCTCAGTTGGTTAAGTGTCTGCCTTCGGCTCAGGTCATGATCCCAGGATCCTGGGATGGAGCCCTGCACTGGGTTCCCTGCTCAACGGGGAATCTGCTTCCCCCCTCTCTCTTCTTCCCCACCTCCTTCTTTCCCCCAACCCCCCCACTTGTGTGCTCTCTCTCACTCAGTCTCTCTCTCTCTTTCAAATAAATAAATAAGTAAATAAAATCTTAAAAAAAAGAATGTGTATATATGTATTTTGTACTATTCATGGTTCTCCAGAAAAAAAAACAGTATATCTGATATATGATTATCTGTCTATATCTATATATAATTATTACGAAGAATTGGCTCATATGATTATGGAGGCTGAGAAGTCCCTCAATCTATGGTCTGTAAGATGGAGATTCAGGAAAGCTGATTCAGTTCAAGTCCAAAGGCCTGGAACGCAGAGGTGCTGATGGTGTAAACCCCAGTCTGAAGGCCAGAGAAAATGAGATGAGATGTCCCAATGAGGCAGACAAAGGGGGCAAATTCCTCCTTCCTCTACCTTTTGTGCTATTGAGGCCTTCAGTGGATTTTATGATGTCCACTCACATTGGAGAGGGTCATCTACATTACTGAGTCCACCGATTCAAATGCTAATCTCATCCAGATAAACCCTTCACAGACACCCCCAGAAATAATGTTTAATCTGGTCACCCTGTGACCAGTCAAATTGACACATAAAGTTAACCATCACATATGTTTACATACGTATGTTTACATATGTATGTTTATATGTGTATGCATATAAGTATATTTTTATATGTTTGTGTGCATGTGATTATGTATGTTGTGTGGCTAGAAGCAAAATAGTTATTAGCATGTCTCATACACAGATCTTGGGTTCTAATACCATTCCACACTATCAGGAAGCAGGACTCCTTGTAGAAATGGCATATTCCAGGGCTGAAGGAGAAAAAGTACAAAATGAGCTCAAAACATCTGTTTTGCCATAAGATTAAAAAGTGCCAAAAAAAGAATGATGGAGACATGTCACAAGGACACAAGACCCAACCTGAAGGGGCTGTCATTGGCCAGATCTAGGACAATTTGAGCACCAAAATAATTCAGGACAATAATGAATTATAAATCTTTGAAGAAATAGAAATCCATTAATATATACACATAATAGATAAATAGATGAGACCCAGAGAGGGCTCTTGCTTATAGTAGAATGCAGAGTGCTGACTGGTGAATATGAAGGAAGTGCTGGGGCTGGCAAGGCACCATTGTTTAAGTGCAATCGTTGTAATGGACTAAATGTTTGTGTCTTCCCCCAAATTCATATGTTGGAGCTCTAATGTGATGGTCTTCAGAAGTAGGACTGTTGGGAAGTGATTAGGTCACGAGAGTGGAGTCCCCATGATGGGCCTAGTGTCCTTATCAGAAGAGGAAGAGAGGTAGCCCTCTCTCTGTCTCTGTCAGCCGAGGATACAAAGAGAAGTCAGCCATCTGCAAACCCGGAAGTGGGTCTTCACCGGAACCTGACCATGCTGGTGACTGATCTCAAACTTCCAGCCTCCAGAACTGTGAGAAAGAAATGTTTCTGGTATTCTGTTATAGCAGCCTGAGCTAAGACAACAGCAAAGATTAGTTCAGGCAAAAATCATCAACAGATGCTAAATATCTGGAGAAAAATTTGATGAAGAGCTGGGTATTTGTATTGTCTTAAAATATCTCCCCACAGACTGCTTATTCATTGCAAGTGGAAAACCAGTAATGATATGGAAGTAAAAAAATACACAATACCTTGACCAAATGATTAAACGGACATCATGTGCCTCCAAATGGGATTCTCTGAGAATGACAATATCACTTCTTTGGTATTGTAACTGGAGATGTACAGCCTGAATGGAATTATGAGAAAGTACTAAACACAAAAGGAAGACATTCTATAATAAAAAGAAGGGAGGGGGTGCCTGGGTGGCTCAGATGGTTGAGCATCTGCCTTTAGCTCAGGTCATGATCCCAGGGTGCTGGGAACGAGCCCCGCATCGGGCTCCCTGCTCGGCGGGGAGCCTGCTCTCCCTCTCTTTCTCCTGCTCCCTCTGCTTGTGCTCTCTCTGCCAAATAAATAAATAAAATCTTAAAAAAAAAAAAAGAAGGGAGAGGTTGTATTTTTTTTTTAAATGTCAATGTTATTACAGTCCAAGAACAGCTAAGAAACTGTTCCAGATTACAGAAGACTGAAGAGACATGATTCTATAGAGGACATTATTGGCTCAATTGATAAAATTGGAATATGAATGGTAGAGTAAGTAAAAATATTGTATCAATGTGAAATTTCCTGCGGTTAACGATTGCTCTGTGGCTGTGAAAGAGAATGTTCTTATTCTTAAGCAAACCACACTGATGGATTTAGGGGTGAAAACGTATGATATATATAACTTACTCTCAAATGTTCCAGAAAAAAAATTATATAGAAGGAGAGCAAATGATAAAGCAAATGGGACAAAATGTTAATGACTACTATATCCAGATTAAAAAAAAAAAGATGTTCTTTGGATTATTCTTGCAACTTTTTTTTTTAAGATTTTATTTATTTATTCATGAGAGACAGAGAGAGGGAGAACGAGAGAGAGAGGCAGAGGGAGAAGCAGGCTCCGAAGGAGCAGGGAGCCCGATGCGGGACTCAATCCCAGGACTCCGGGAACATGACCTGAGCCGAAGGCAGACATCTGAGCCACCCAGGCCCCTTCTTGCAACTTTTTGATATGTTTGAAATTATTTCCAAATAAGTTATACCTTCCCATGGGTCTTCAGTTCAGTAGAGGCCTGCTAATATCAGTCGGGGTCAACTGGACTTTGTTTCAGGTTGAGGGTTGAGTCAAGGCCAGCCTCAGGTGTCTGTCATTGCCCTTGGAGCAATGTGTTAGGGTATGTTCTTCTCATGGCTAAGGCTGCAGTGCAAGAAGGCACAGCCAATTGTCCAGACACAGGTTGAGATCTCTGCTTGTGGCACATCTGCCAACACCCCATTGGTCAAGGCAAGTCACATGACCAAGCCCAAAGTCAAGGACTAGAAAAGTCCACTCTGTCCCTAGTGAGAGAAAGTGAAAAATTCCAGGCAAAAGGAGTGGATACAGGGAGGGGTGAAAACTTGGGGCCAAAAATAATTTAAACTTTCACAGGTGGCCAACATGAAGACGTGGTAACTAGTTAGAAAAATACTTGTTAAAGTATAGCAAGCCAGGATGCTAATTGGTAGGGATAAAAATACTGCTTTTTCCTATGATTTTGCCTCTGAAAAGGGCAATGTGGCAGCTAACAAGCAGCAAAGACAGAGGCTGATTGCTTCAGCCTGCTTTACTGACACATCATCTCCACTTGTGGAGGCTTCCCTAATTTAAGTACCTGATTTTTATCTTTTCATCAAGGGAGAAAGCACACGGAAATGACAAGGAATAGATGCATACACTGGAATGCCATACATTCATCTATGTCTGGAAAGACACAACTATTGGTTATTTGTGCCAGAGTCTCTTAGGGTGGCAGGTGGGACCTTTCAAGAGACCAGTTCAGAAAGTTGCTTGTTAGGCAAATAATTCGAGCAGATGGAGTTGGATCTTCCTTAGGAATGTTTTTCTTACCTTATGCCTTTTCTTTTTCTAGTCTGCAAATAAGCAGATGTTCTTTTCTCTGGATAACTGTAGTAAGCCTGAAAACCAGAGTATTCTATGTTGAAGAGACTGCACGAAGTCTTGCTCTCCAACAATTTTCTGGACCCCATACAGAACACTGTATTATGACAAGACAACGGACTTATTGCAACAGCTGAATGAAGGTTAGATTTTAGTTTGTGTACTTTGTGCTTGCCCAGTATTCATTCATCCTTCCTCCAGTAATAGTGCCCGGAATTCCCTTTGAAGACCCAATTCCCCCCACTCATGACTCAATCCATATGGTTCTCATGGAGCCCATTCCATCCCCTACTTCAGGGTGGTCCTGACACCCAGACTTGAGCCAATCAGTGTATTCCAAACCCATACTGGTTTATGAGGGTCCTATGACTCACTTTAGGAGACAATAAGAATCAGATCCAGGACTTTTTTTTTTTTTTTTTAAACAACTGTTTAGAAGAAAGAATCTCCTTTTTTCTGAACATGAATTTGGGATGAAGTAAACTTGGAGTTGCTTGGAGTCCCCATTAAGGGAAAAATTGGGGCCACTTTCCTCTAGGGGAGAGCCTACCCAAGAGGGAAGCCAACATAGAGGGAAATACAGCTGAGAAGAGAAGAAAAAACCAGATCCTGAAAATCATCTGAGCTGGATCCAGTGATGCCTACATTTACTCCCTGGAACTTTAAGTTCCCTAAGTCAATATATTTTAATTTTATTCCCCAGTACATTTTATTCCCTGTAAATCTGTTTGAGTGGGGTTTCTCTTGCTTGAGAGGAGGAGCAGGTTTTGTCTTTGTCTCCCAAGCACCTCAAACAATCCCTGGCACACTTGAGAAGAATCTTCCTTGTATGCCAATTTAAAGGGCTTAGACTCTCCTGGGCAGGTGAGGAGTAACAGAAGCAGCAGAGATACAAGAGGCATTTTGTGTATCAGAGCTTTGGCAGGGGGGTGGGGGGGGCAGAGCTTGGTGTTTTTGCTACATTCAAAAGCAAGCAGTAGGGAACTCAATACCATTACCTCATAGCTCCCGAGCTGAACTCACACACCCCCGACCACAAGAGGCCAGAGCCCTAACAGAGTGATATGCTCCCTCCATAGGCATGTGAGGGTTAGGGCTTCTGTTCAGTAGTTCCCCGCCAAACGCCTCCCCCTCACCGTACCTGGACTCCTCCCAGAAGGAGACTTCTAGGTATCACCAGGCAGGTGGGCACACATTCAGAGCAGGCATAAAGCACACTTCATTCCACATGGTAACATCAGGCATTCGTTAAAGGAATACAGTAGCTGTGGGTGATTAAAATCTAATTGAAATAGGCATCCTGTGAATGGCTTCTGGAACCCAGGCAAAAGAACACTGTTAAATGTCTGCAAATTATTTTATGGTAAAGCGCCCATACTCCCTTCTCTTCCAGAAAGTCCTATGACAGAACTGGTCTTCCTCTACTTCCTGTTCTTCTATGACAGTAGCCTCTCAAGTACCACATGTATTAGGGTATGACTGTAAAGTTTTGTTTTTTAAAGATTTTATTTATTTATTTATTTGACAGAAAGAGACACAGCGAGAGAGGGAACCCAAGCAGGGGGAGTGGGAGAGAGAGAAGCAGGCTTCCCGCCGAGCAGGGAGCCCGATGCGGGCTCGATCCCAGGACCTTGGAACCATGACCTGAGCCGAAGGCAGATGCTTAACGACTGAGCCACCCAGGTGCCCCATGACTGTAAAGTTTGTATTCCCTTGTAGATGTGAACCTTGAGAGCAGGGACAGTCTTAATAATGTTTATGTTCCCTGCTCTCCCACACCCCTCACAGTGCCTGTTTGATGAACCGAATTGTTGAAACTCAATCACTTAATAAGCCTGATGCAAAAAAGTGAATGAAGATACACATGCTCTCTGACTAGTTACGTATATTAGGACTCTTCTGAGACCACTGACAAACCCACCTTAGCAAAAAACCAAAACCAAAACCCAAACTCAATCATCCCGGATGCCTGGGTGGCTCAGTTGGTTAAGCCGCTGCCTTCCGCTCAGATCATGATCTCAGTCCTGGGATCAAGTCCCCAGTTGGGATCCTTGCTCAGCGGAGAGCCTGCTTGTCCCTCTGCCTGCAGCTCCCCCTGCTTGTGCTCTCTGACAAATAAATAAATGAAATCTTAAAAAAAAAAACAAACAAAACAAAACAAAAAAACCCCCCACCCAATCATCCATCCACCTTCAGGCACAGCTAGATCCAGAGTTTCAAACAGTGTCGCCCAGACTCTTTCTCTACATCCTTGGGCTCTCAGCTTTTTTTTGCTTTGGGCTTCATTCTCAGGTAAGCTCTGTACTTGAGGTGACAAGCATGGTCACCAGCCTCTGGAGGCTAAATTCTGACAGTTTAGCAAGCCCAGCAGATTAATAAGAGTTCCTCTTCTCAAAATCTCCGCAAAGATCAAGTCTCATTGGCTCGGCTTGGGTCATGTGCCCATTACAGAGCCGGCCGTAGCCAGGAGACTGGGCTCTCCTGATTGGCCAGATCTGGTCATGTGCTCATTCTTGGAACCAGGGAGTGAGGCCTGCGGCGCCCAAATCACGTGGATTGACACTAGGGGAAAAATGGTTCCTCAAAGGAGGTCTAGGGTGATATTAGAAAGAATAGGTGGTGCGCAGCTAAAAGTCACAATGTCTACTCTATACAAGCATTTGACAATTTGTGTGTGTGTGCGCGGGTGTAATTATATGAATTACAACAGTAACAACGGTAGCTACTACCATCAGTTGTTTACTATGTGCCAGCACTCTTCTAATCACTTTACATCTATTAGCTCATTTAATCCTTATACCAACCCTGTTATTATCTTCAACAGGCAAGAATTCAGGTCTAAAAGAATTAATTACCATGCTACATTGTTTCACATTAAGAAAACATTGGTCAGAAGCATACTGGAGTATTTGGGTTTTTGCCTTCCCCTCCCACCATTCTACCGGTGGGGACAATTCACTCAGCAGACGCTGAGGGCTGTAATGTCCAAGTCTTCCACCATATACTCAGGGGACAGAGAAAAGTAACAGGAGATCCCTGCCCGGAAGGATCCCAGTCTGGTGGGGGAGACAGACACCTAAACACCGGATTACCGTACAATATGGAAAGTATTACAGCAACATTCTCTACAAAGAATTCTCCCTTTTGTTTCCTTCCACATAAAGGGGTTTTAAAAATCTTATTATACATCAGTAGTGTTATGAAGAGAGGATCAAAGACTTTAAATTAAAATAAAAATTATTTCTACCATGGACCTCATTGAGCGTTATTAGATCCAGAAAAGGGTGATCAAATGGGGGTGGCCCTGTTCAAATTACACTTTGCAATTATGGAAATGTGCACACTGCTCACCAGCTATCAGCTTCCACGGTGCCGGGCCTACCCTTTCACATTTGCCCACCACGTCTAGTCTGTGTTCTAGTTAAGTTGTCCTGTGCCCCCTGGACCTAACCTAACAAAAGCATTAAAATTAATCCGGTATATTTTAAAGTGTGGAAAAGGCAATTTGGAGTGCTACTTTCGTATGCATGAAATGATGTGAATTACCGTCTGTAAGTTGTTACCATTTTCAGTACTCTTGCAATTCTTTTATTTTAATGAAGTGTATAATCCCATTTTGGTGTCAGCTTGTCTTTAACACCTCCTTAGTATGCACTGATCCCCTGTTAACAGAGAGAGAGCGCAGGAGGACCCAGGCCTCAGTGTCAGAACTTTGAATAGGTAACTAACTAGACCTAGTTGGGATTCAGTGACACTATTTGGCTTTCCTTGTGTTTACTTTTAGAGTTACCTTCTATTTATGTCACAGTGTAAAACTTTCCTTCAAAGAAACATATTTAACCTCTGAGTTGATCAATTTAAAGTAAAATATCAAGTAAATGCTGGTAGAGGTGGACATAGCACCATTTGAGAGACTATACTCAGCTCAAGTTTTGGAAACACTGCCCTCACCTATTGGATCCCCTATTTTTGACTTTTCGGACAGCTTTTCACAATTTCTTTTTTACCCGCAGGCAGGTTTCCTTTCCCATTCTGTGCCCCTCAGACATATTGTGCAGAAGCTGTCTTACCGGGGGCGCCTGGGTGGCTCAGTCGTTAAAACGTCTGCCTTCGGCTCAGGTCATGATCCCAGGGTCCTGGGATCGAGCCCCGCATCGGGCTCCCTGCTCGGCGGGAAGCCTGCTTCTCCCTCTCCCACTCCCCCAGCTTGTGTTCCCTCTCTCGCGTTCTCTCTCTCTCTGTCAAATAAATAAATAAATAATCTTAAAAAAAAAAAAAAAAGAAGAAGCTCTCTTATGGTTCTCTCCAGAGTGACCTGCAGTTGTTTATAGGTCAGGCTTTCTGGCTAGACTATGCTTCTCTTGTTCATTTCTCGGTGCCCAGCTCCCAGCACCAGATCTGGCCCAGAGAAGGCCCCAGGATTGGGTTGCTTGCTCCGTGCTCTCACGCATGAAGATGGAGCTTTCAGGACTGTCTTGTACAGCATCTAGGCTCAGCTACCTCATGCCAAGGCATTTCTGCCCCTTGAAGTCTCTCTGTCATGGTCCCATTAGAGGCAGAGAGGAGGCGTGTGAAGGAATTTCAGCAAGGGCACACCAGATTCCTAAATGATGTGAATGGCAGGGGAACTACACAACCCAGGGTGTGTTCTTGGCTGATGTTAGTGACCCACTGTTGGAGGCGAGGGGCGGACTCTGATTCTGAAGGGGACACATCACCCCTGTAGGCTGAAAGAAAGCCGTTTGCAAGGGGCTGCTTGTTCTTTCTTCTCCCTGTCGCCAGAGCCACTTGCAGCATACCCCTGGGCTGCTGTCTTCTCAGGCCACATAGAAGGGACACTTTAGTTGATGTTAGAACATCCAGCTTTCAATGATGAGTGCTAAGCACAGAGGTGGGGGCCCTCATCCTGTTCATTGAGCTTATGTATGTGTGTAGGTAGGAAAGGACAGGGGATGGGGAGGTAGCACCTGAACGTCCAACCTTGGTCTTGTATGAGTCCCTAGTCCTGATTCTGAATATTCGGGAAATCGGGAATTCCCGTCCCACCCCATCCCCACCCCAAACTTGTACCCCTTAGCTGAAAACTTACCCAGTATTTTCTTAAGGTAATTAAATACAGGCAGAACTGAGTAGAAGTGCTCTCCACCACATGACCAGAAGAATGAAGAGTTTTCAAAAGTAGGAGGTTCTCAGAAATATTTGCTTTGATAAATAAGCCCTTTCTGCCCACACTCAGAGCACTATCATGGGTGTATTTCTGAGAATCTCTGTGGCTCATCCTCCATGAGACGTCTGGTTTTGATTGAGAATGAGCCCAACGAGAAGAGTACACCTGGAAGGAGTCTCCTAATTGGCTTTACCCTACTCACCAGTGGCAGGAGTGATGAATCACTTGGTTTTTCAAACTTTACTTAATTTCCCACAAGGGGCCTGGGGCCTGGGGCCTGGCCTGAAGCAGCCCACTGAAGCCCGTGTTTCTTTGAAGTCTGCAGTTTTATCTTAAAAATGCAGGCAAATTTTATATTCTGCTGCATAACATATCCTTGTTTGTTTCAACATGAAAATGTATAAAATAACTGACTGATTAAAGTGCTTAAATCTTTAATCGCAACTTTTTTTTCCTGTCACCAATTTTTGGGTAAAAATGAAATTCCAGAAGCAACTTCGGGTATATTTGAATACAGTACTGTGATGTGCTTTTGGGGAGTCAGCCCCAGTTGTGAAAGTAAGTCACTGGGTGATCCCAGCACTTTCCAAATGCCTTCCAAAACACACGCAGAGCTTCTGTGTGCTAATGAGAAGCGGAGAAGCTGGTGGCCAAAAGACTGTCCCACTGGAGAGTGTCTGTGTGCTTATCCCTAGGGCTTGGCATGTTAGCGACAAGATGAGGATTAAGTAGGAAGACATGTTTCTTCACTCAGTTATAAAACTTCTCTATGAGAATGTTTAAATTTTGCATTTTCATTTTGATGATTTTTTTAAAGGATGGAGAGGCATATTCTGGGATAATCTGAATGTTGGCCTCAACCACTGAGTTCTGTTAGCAAATAAATTGGGGTTTCAGGCTAGTACTTCCAATTCCATGGGCTGATGAGAAAAGAACCAAGTTTGACTTAATAGGGGCACCTGGGTGGCTCAGTTGGCTAAGCGTCTGCCTCCGGCTCAGGTCATGATCCCAGGGTCCTGGGATTGAGCCCCGCATCGGGCTCCCCGCTCGGTGGGGAGTCTGTTTCTCCCTCTCCCTTTGCCCCTCCCCCTCCATGTGTGCTCTGTCTCTCACTTTCACTCCCAAATAAATAAGTAAAATCTTTAAAAAAAATAGATGAATGGGTAAAGAAAATGTAGCATATAAGTACAATGGAATATTATTCAGCCATAAAAAGAAGGGAATCTTGCAATTTGTGACAACATAAATGGCCCCTGAGGGCATTATGCTAAGTGAAATAAGTCAGACAGGAAGATAAATATCATATGATCTCACTTACATGTGGCATCTGAAAAAACAACAGAACTCATGGATACAGAAAACAGGTAATTGCCAGAGGTAGGGAGTAGAGGGTGGGCAAGATGGGAGAAGGGGGTCAAAAGGTACAAAGTCCCAATCACAAAACAAATAGGTCTTGGGGGTGTAGTATACAGCATGGTGACTATAATTAATAATAGTGCATTGTATATTTGAAAGTTGCTAAAGGCGTAGGCCTTAGATGTTCTCATCACAAGTAAAAAAATTTTTGTGACTATGTGTGGTAATGAATGTTAAGTAGGTTGTGGTGATCATTTCACAACATAGGAATATTGTGAAATATCAAATATCAAATCATTATGTTAAACACCTGAAACTGTCGTATGTCAATTATATCTCAATTAAAAAAATGTGGTCTGGAAATGAACAAACACAGTGAAGGTGCAGCCACTATGGAAAAGAGTATGTCAGTTCCTTAAAAAATTAAACATAGAATTACATTTGATCCAGCAGTTTCACTTCTTGGGTACATACCCAAAAGGATTGAAAGCAGAGACTTAAACAGATATTTGTACACTCATGTACATGGGCAACATTATTCATAAGAGCTGAAAGATGGAAGCAATTCAAGTGTCCAGTGATGGATGAGTAAATAAAACGTGGTAGAAACATGTAATGGAATATTATTCAGCCTTAAAAAGTAGGGAAATTCTGCCATGTGCTACAATATAGATGGACTTTGAAGACATTATGTTAACTGAAGTACATCAGCCACAAAAGGATACATACTGTATGATTCCGCTTAGATGAGGTACCTGGAAGAGTCAAACTCAGAGGCAGAAAGTAGAATGGCTGTTAGCAGGGGGTGGGGAGAAGTGGAAATGGGAGTTGTTTAATGAGGACAGAGTTTCAGTTGGGGAAGATAAAAAAGTTCTGGAGATGGATGGTGGTGATGATTGCACAACATAGTGAATGTACTTAATACCACTGAACTGTACACTTAAAAACGGCAGAAACAGTAAATATTATGTTATGTGTGTCTCACCACAATAAAAAGAATACATAGTGACCGTAGTTTAGCAAATCCATGTTCACAACAGCAAGGACATGGCCTGGTTCTCAGATCTTCTCCAAGAACACACAGTAGCTGCTGCATACTTCCTAAGGCAGGTGCTATATCAGGCATTTGATCCTTCTAAGAGGGACTTCCTTAAGGTTCTCCAAGTGAACACTGTTGCGGTCCTAAGATAAAACACAGGGAGAAAAAAATCAACAAAAATATAGTTTTTTCAAACTAAAGTTGGCCTGGTTACTCTGCTGAAGATAGTAACTAACACATACAATCCAAGTCACATTTCTCAGATGTATGCATTATGGGGCACAAATTCAATTTAATGCAGTGAAATTCTGCATAAGGATTAAATTCTAGGATCTATAGCAGAATTTTCCAAAGTGTGTTCTATGGGATATTCTTAGATGTTACCTGAGAAAGATAATTCTGTTATCAGGTACATTTTGGAAATTTTGGCTTAAACCAGGGTAAACAGCTTCTTTACTGCAAGATTCTCAAAGCCTTTAATGTGCTGGCGTGTGACACGGATCTCCAAGGAGGGAGGCCTGGAGGATCCTTATACAAGTGTCTGCCAAATGGGTTTGACCACATGATGCTTTTTCATGATCATATGAGGGACTGATGTTCTATAAACACACTTTGGAAAACTTCCATTTAGAGAGAAGTAATAAAATAGAAGAGGAATATAGACTAGACCATGGATCGACAGACTATAGCCGTCGGGGCTAATCCGCCCAGCTGGGTATTTTTTCACAGAGCTAAGAATGGTTTGTACATGTTCAAATGATTACGTTTTAAATAGTTATGTAAGTCCTTGCATAACATTCTAGTTTTGACTCTTGGCTCCCAAAGCCTGAAATATTTACTATGTGACTCTTTAAGAAAAAGTTTGCTAACTCCTTTCCTGGGCAATGAAAATATCTGAAGCCTTGTTAATTCTTTTCACTCTTCATGGAAACAATAGCGATTATGATGTGCTATTAGAAGTGCCTACTGGGCGCCTGGGTGGCTCAGTTGGTTGGGCGACTGCCTTCGGCTCAGGTCATGATCCTGGAGTCCCGGGATCGAGTCCCGCATCGGGCTCCCCGCTCAGTGGGGAGTCTGCTTCTCCCTCTGACCCTCTTCCCTCTCGTGCTCTCTATCTCTCATTCTCTCTCTCTCTCAAATAAATAAATAAAATTAAAAAAAAAAAGAAGTGCCTACTATGTGTTAGGCATACATTGTTTCCATTAATCCTCACAACTGCGTGAGAAAGGCGTTATTGTCCCCATTTTACAGATGAGGATGCTATGTATCAGAGAGGTCAAGGGTGTATCAGAGCCAGAACTCAAACCTGGGTCTGTTTAACCCCAGAGGCCACAACTGTTCCTTTGATGGGGTTTTACAAAGTGGGGTCCACACATCTCAGAAGGTGGTTAAGACAAGTCACTGGAAGCTGTATTCAGAACTCTTGTTTTCCATCTGTGTCTCCTGTGTCTTTCTTTCACACAGAACACTTCCCTTCTGACATTTTTGACCACCAAACATATGGGTTTTTTCCCCACACCAAGCAAGTCTCTGCAACACCAGCTGGGTATCCTACAACTTAACTTGGTTTTAACACTATCTACCTGGAGACAGTATCAGGTACCGCGGGTTAAGGGTTCAGTCCCACATGACTGCCCCCCACCCCTTCAGATGCCAACTGCAAGTATTAAGTCCCAGGTTACCTACAACTTCTGTGTGATTTGGCTACAAATCAGAGGTTTCCATGACCCCCCTCCTCAGGTTCAATCAGTTTGCTAGAGAGGCTTACAGAACTCAGGGAAGCACTTACTTACATTTACCAGTTTACTAAAGGATATGATGAAGGATACAGATGAACAGCAGAAGAAGAGATACATAGGGTGGGGTCTGGGAGGGTCCTGAGGGCAGGAGCTCCTGTCCTCCTGGAGTTGGGGTGCATCCCCCTCTGGGGGTGGGTGTGTTCACCAACTTAGAAGCTCTCTGAACCCCATACTATTGGGATTTTTATGGAGGCTTCCTCACATAGGCACAATTGGTCATTAGCTCCATTTCTAGTCCTTCTCCCTTAAGAGAACAGGGATGGGCTGAAAATGCCCAGCTTCTAGTCACGGCTTGGTCTTTCAGGTGACCAGCCCCCCTCTGGGAGCCACTCGGGAGCCCACCCAGAAGCACCTTATTGGAACAAGAGCTACTCCTGTCACCTAGGAAATTACAAGGGTTTCAGGAGCCTTGTGTCAGGAACTGGGGTCAAAGACCAAATTAGAACAAAAGATGCTCCTGGCGCTCTTATCACTCAGGAAATTCTGGACGAGGGTTTCATGAGCTCTGTGCTGGGAATTGGGGGCATGGACTGATATAAATCTCTTATTATCTCATAGTAGCGAAAAATTACCTCTTTAAATTATGTATTTTTAGCTTATCCTTCACTTTTAATTATATACATATATTTTATTATTATATTATATAAAAAGTAATATAATAAGTTAGCTAAAATTAGCTTAATCAGCAGCTAATAGGCAGTTTTTAAGGGGCCCAACATATAGTTTGCCTTTCTCCACACCTCAAGTTAGAACTGAGAGAGACAGAAGACCTGGAAATTGAAAAACACAAAGTCAGCTTTCTTCTTGAGAGAGCCATGGGAGAATCTGGCTTAGGTGAGCTGCACAGCAGTCATGGGTTTCCTTAGCCTTCATCCCAGAATTAGACATGCTCCCTGAAAAGCACAGGACTCCTTCTGTGGGGGCTCCTTTTACCACTAAGCCTCCCGCTGACTGGAGCCAGGTGGAAGGGGTGCTCCCTGAGAACATCTGACCCCAAACAGGAGAGAAGGAGGTGTGAACTATATGCTCTATGGGCTCTTGCTCCCCTAGACATCAGTCACCGGGAGAATTCCCTCTTCTCACCTAGGGAGAGAGAAGGCTGGAGTGTTATTCACGTGGAAGGGAGCACCAAGCATGGAATGTAAGAATTTACTACCGAAAGATAGAGTACATGATATATTCATTTAGTAATACATATATTTATATACCACATATAGGCTAACTTTTTTTATTGATTATACTCAATGAAAACTGTTTGATGATGACTATTGTAAACTATACTGTATGAGTGTGGCCAAGTTCCGTGCAGTTGAAAGGAAGCCAGAGAACATAGTTAATTGTAGGATCTGGGCCCCCTGAGTCTGAAGAGGAGGTGAACCTAGGCTTTATTAACTTGCATTGGAATGCTCTGAACACAGCTATTAATTTACCGATCACTAAAGGAGAACTTGTTCATGAGGTAGAAAACAAATTACATTCCTTCAGGCTATTTTCTGAAGTTTCCTGCATGGGGCAATTTCGCTATGCGGAAGCCCATTCAGATCGCTTCAGTAAGACCAACAGCCAGTAGGCACCCTTGAATTCATGAGGAGCTCCCCATTCAAGGAAGTATTTTGTACTGGCAATGCTGTGAATGTTAGCTTTGGAGTCTGGGTTGCAGTGAGGGGCAGGGTCGCAGCTGGAGTCAAGGTGAGGAATCAGCTAAGGATGGTGGCTCAGACAGAATTCAAGGGAGAGTTGAATTGTAGACTTTGACATTTTCCAGAGTTGGTGACATGAAACACTGCTCCTGCTAGATGATCTGTGAATGGTTTCACCATCAAGTCTGTTTGAGGAACCCACTATAAAAACCCACCTCTCAGACGTTCACACTGCATGTTACTATGTGGAGCTTTGAGATGTCCGGTGTGTCCACAGAACACTTATTCTGGAAAAGTTGAATGGGGGGGGGATTATAAATTTGGAAGCTGTGATCATCTATTAAGGTCACAGGCTTTGGAGTTAGAAATTCAAGTTCATTCTCTTATTAGCTGTGACTATAGATAAACTTAATCTCTCAGACTATTAATTTCCATCCATAAAACAGGCATAACAATTCCTACCTAGAAGAACTGTAGCGAAGGTTCAAGAGATAGTATCTCTAAGGTACCCAGTCGATAGTTTATATTCAATGGAAGTTAGACCTTTTCCCTTTATAATTATAGAGTTAGGTGTTTGGAAGGGGATGAATTTTTTGAGTAAGATTTTGAATCCAGGAACTAATTGTATCAGAATGAGATATGTACTTTGATTAGCATTTGGGAGGTGACATAGTATGGGATAAATGAGTCAGCTTTAGGACCAGACACTATGTGCTGGCTCTGTGACACTTTGGTGTGGTGCTTTCACCTTTCTGAAATGTATGTAGTGCCTTCATACATAAAATGCAGATATCTACCTTATAGATCATTTTGAGGATGAAATAGAAATGTATGTAGCCTGGAACACAGTAAATGCTCAGAAAAATAACGGTGACATTGTTAATAATAGTATATGAGGCACCATATTTAAAAAAAAAAGACTTTATTTATGTGAGAGAGTGAGTGAGAGGAATAGAGAGCACAAGCGGGGGACAGCGACAGGCAGGGGGAGAAGCAGACTCCCCACTGAGCCGGGAGCCCAACGTGGGGCTCAATCCCATGACCTGGGGACCTAAGCCGAAGGCAGACACTTAACCGACTAAGCCACCCAGGCATCCCATATAAAGTGCCATTTTGAACACTAAGACATGCCAGGAAGTGTGCTGAGTCTGGCCATTTCTCAAAAGTGGAGTATGGAGACCACTTCTTCATAACATAGTTTTAAAGGATGCAGGTTTTTGCCGATTCCGACTTTCAGGGGTTGCAGCCCAGGAGCGTGGACTTCGTCAAGCTCCCTGCTAAGTTGTATGGTCACTAAAATTTGAGAACCATTGATTGGGAGGCACAGGTTACAAGACAGTGAGGAACCACAGCTGGACCAGATGGATACTAACTAGAGAAGTGATGGACATTAAACATCTTTTTTTTTTTAAAGATTTTTTTAATTTATTTATTGAGAGAGAGAGAGAGAGAGAATGATAGAGAGAGAGCATGAGAAGGAGGAAGGTCAGAGGGAGAAGCAGACTCCCTGCTGAGCAGGGAGCCTGATGCGGGACTCGATCCTGGGACCCCAGGATCATGACCTGAGCCGAAGGCAGTCGCTTAACCAACTGAGTCACCCAGGCACCCGAGAAGTGATGGACATTAAACACCCTGGGTTTGGAGAAGAGTGGCCCCACGACCTGAGTCTCGGACACACACATTTACCGTGTCGCCTTAGAGGGTCATGGTAAGGAGAGTGGGAGGGAACGTGTGTGAAGGTGTGTGTGTGTGACAGTTGGATTGCATTTGGCCTGGCATTTCTGAAGCAGTATAAAGGGAATGGCGAATGTGCCAGTTCCAACTGAGACCTGAAGGCAATGGGTAAGCAGCCCCTGAGAGTAAGTCAGGTTTGGTTCCTGACCATGGTCCAGTCCCCATCCCATCCCATCCCATCCCATCCATGAGGGGAGGGTCAGGTGCCCCTGCATGCCTGCTCCAGGAATCCCATGCCATTCCCAGTTGTATTCTTATGAATGACCACAGTTAGTCTGGAAGATTTGGGGAGAAAATGCTCCCGGGGGGGGGGGGGGGGCGATGGTTGAAGCACAATATGATTTTTCCTTCTTAGGGGAACAGAGATTAATACAGGAATGACCATTATTCTTAAGCAAGGTTGGTCAGAAGGTCATTGCATTCTTTGAAAGGAAAGGGAGGATGAATACTGAATGTAAATTTCCCCTTTTGATGTTCTTCTGTCCGGGGCTCTGCTGGTTCTGTTCTCTCCCTAGGCAGGTGGGCGGTGGTGTCATTTTGTTTAATGATTCACCTGAGGCCAAGGAGGCTCCACATTGGGTGTTGGTTTGGCCTTGCCTCTGCCCTTGGGAAAGTAGTAACACATGCCCTCTACCTCCCAGGAGCGGATGGCTCGAGCGGTCCCTGCAGCCCAAACGTGGCTGCCCCCCTTGGCTTCCACCACAGGCTCTTGGCCCAGCAGCAGGCAACCCCAGTGAGAGGTACAAGATATCTTAAAGTTTTCCATCTTTAGGCACAGAGCTGAGAATATGTGGGAAATACCCAGTGAATACAGGGATGCTTTCCCTTAGTTTCTGGACACTGTCATTCAAAGAATCAAGATGCACTAGGACCCAGACAGAGGAGTCACCCTTACTGTCCAAACAGCTCACCCAGGCTTCTGTTCTTTGACCCCCAAACTCGAGTCCAAGATGCCCGGGCACAAAGCTATGAGCCTCTTCTTTAGCCAAATGAAATCCACAGACACTGCATCTTCACAATGAAGCTTGAAACCAGTCAAGCATTTTTATTAAAAAAAAAAAAAAAAGAAGAGAAAGTCTAACGGTATATAGTCTATACATGCTAGAGCTAATTGTTCGCCACCCCACCCCCCTCATATTATATAGCCTCATGTATTTTTGTGTGTTAACAGGAAACAAAAAACACCGCCAGAATTTCAGTCTGCCAAGAGGGGATGGGGAGTGTCGTGATATTCAGGGATCTCCAGCATCACTCTATGAGCAGACATGAGGTGGCGGGGCTGGCAGAGCCCCACTGTTCCTGGAGGGATGCACGAAATGGCCCTAGTGACTTGGTGGTGCTCGGAAGCGGGAAATGTGGGGACAGCTAAGGTGACCATGGTTTATCATCTCCCCTGTACGAGCGAAAGGGGTACTATTAACGGTTAGATGGGCACAAAGGCATAGACAGGCACACACAGGGGAAAACTACGGACGCCTTAGCTATGTCAGAACTGCTTATTGCTGTAACAAGCCTGGTGGGGGGGGCACCTCCTTTTGGACATTTATAGCAGGCCTGAAAGTGAAGGCTACTCGGTGTGGCACTGGGTGTGGCCTCTTCAAGGACAACAGAAGTTGTCGTCACTTGTCCTGACTGGCGCTGAGAGCCTACTTTGGAGTAGAGGATGGAGACAGGAAGGAAAGGGGATGCTGACGCATGACAAGGGTAGCACCAGAAACCAGACATTACCCCACGGAGCTGGATGTTCGAGTCTGTGGGAAGGGTCCCCGGCAGGGGTGCCAGGAGCAGGTGAAGACCGAGGAGCCTCTGGGTTTTAGCTCTGCAACTCCGGGACTGTCACAGGCTGTGGTCTGTCTAAGTGTCAGAACCTCAGCCAAGTTAGAAGCAATTCCTCCAGGCTGACGGAGGGCATCCGACACCCTCAGGCCTCAATGTGAGCCAGTTTTCCACTGCTCTAGGCCACAAGGTTTGACATTAGGTCTTCTTTGGTCTATCGTATGGTATGGTTGGTTTGCAGCAAAAGCTCTGATGGGCCCGGACAACCAAGGCGGAGGGACAAGACTGCCAGGCATGGCTCAGGCTGTTATGTGCCCACTGCCACAGCCCAAAGAGAAGGGCGAGACCTCCCAGGGAGCATCCCGACCCAACCCTTAGAGACTTGGGCACAATGAAAGGATGGCAGCCAAGCCACAAATGTTCCTGTTCTTGGTGACGTCGAGTTACCAGCTATCGGAGGACAGGAGCAACTTCTTTTTTATCCCACTCAGTGCTTTGTACTTGATGCAGGCTGTATCAATACTAGACTGTCCATGCCTCAGCCTCAGGACCTTCCAAAACGTGGGGAGATTCGGCACCTGTCCTTTCCTGTGGTAAGGTTGTTTTCCTACACTCCACCTGGTAACGAGATCCCCAGTGGACTCAGAAATGTTTTAAGGCCAAGAACTTTGCCGAAGAAATTGGTGACGTGGGGAGGCCTTGTGGTGGAGGCTTAGTGACTACTGGAAACTCGCTAAGGGCTCTAGCAATTCCTCAGTGAGGTAGGGCATTAAAAGTGGTTTAGGTTGGAGCCCAGCTCCCCCGCCTCAGCCTGGGACAATGACATAAACCCACCAAATGGCAGAGATTTTGAGTGAAACATTTTGCGAAGGCCTCTTTTGCCAAGTGGTGATCCTAAAACTCAGATTTTCCAAAGATTTAGCCACACTATAAGCTATGATTTTTACATGCCCGCCTTTAGGGCTGGCATTTGGTCTGTGACCTACTGCCCTGGGTGATCATGAGGTGAAGGGAGTAGAAACCTAAATTATGAGGGAGGGTCCCCTGCTTCCCTGGAAATGCCATGCACATTTTGCTGCCGTTGGCAGAGGTACAGTCATGGGCACCGGGGAGAAGGCACCCCTGGATTCAAGTCTCAGCGTGGTCATGATTTGGATGAAACTGGACATGTGACTTCACCCTGTGAACCTCAACTTTCTCCCCACAGCTCAGCGCTGATCCTAGGCACCTCATAGGGTTGTCGTGAGGGTTAAGTTAGAGGAGGGAGTTGAAGCACCAGGGACCTGCCTGGGGCTTGGCATGGGAGTTGTAACTGTGGTCTGGGACATTTTTCTGTGGGCGTAACCTCAGGGGAGTTTTGCATAGCCTCCATCAGTTGCTCACAGGATGGCGGCCACAGGGCTAGATGCTGTAAAGCTAAGTCGTCAGGCAAGGACAGCCAGGGAGAGCCACTGGCCACCAGACCCCCCCCCACTTCCGGTTGCCCGTGCAAGTGCCCACCACTGTGGCACACGGAGCCCGAGAGGAGTCCTCAGGCCATGGATGTGTCCTGAGCAAAGAACGGTGAACAGAGAGGAATGTGGCTTCAGTATCTTCAGTTCACATCAGGATAACAATAATAATAATAAAAAAATAAAAACGCAAGTTCTTTCGTTTGCAGGAACACTTCTGCCCACAGAACGGTGGAACCAGTCTATTCCCACCCAGCTGACCTTCAGGAGGAGGGAACGAGGCCAAAGATAAACGCTTTGCGTGGAAGCAGCAAACAAAAACCATAGTTCACAGGCAGGCAGGGAGCCACATGGATCCTGGTCTACCCAGCGCCTAGCACGTGGTAGGCGCTCACAAAATACTTGAAAAGGTCACAGAAAGCAGAGAGTGAATCAGAAAAAAAAAAAAAAAAAAAGGCTGAGTTCTGTCTTTTGAGGTGTAGTCAAATCCTGCCTAACAGCTTCATAAAGGCTGTTTAAGCCAAAGTGGGTCAAAAACTCTGGAAAACATGTTATGGGCTTCCTTCCAAGTGAGGGGACCTCGAAGACATGGGTGGCCCTCTTCCAGCCTCCCTTCTTCCCCTGGCTGCCATCCTCCCCCACGGTTCTGGGCACAGGGCCAAGGGGCAAGTGGGCACTGCCAGAAGCACCTCAGGGCCCTGCACCCAAGATCCCCGGGGACGGGGTTCACAGACTGACTGAAGGAAGGAATAAAGGTGCTACCGTGAGTCAGAGAACACTCCTTCTCCTGTAGAAGCATCCAGAGTCCATGTGGCCGTGGGGAGAGAGGAGTGCAGAAGAGGGCTCTTTGCACCGAAATCTTTGGCACTGCAGGTGGACAGTGGGCGTCCCCGGGAAAGCTGGTCCTGTGGTTCCCCAGAGCATCCCAGCAGATGGACACTGAATTGGAGATCTCTGAGCTGGATCCTCTTCTGCAGGGCAGGGTGGGATGAAGAGGGGCTGTGCCCTCTCACCCGCCAGGCAGCCTGGCCCACGGGCAAGAACTCTGGGCTGGGAGCCAGAAACCCTGGGTCCCGATTCTAATTCTGCAGTGTCGCTGTGCCTCTGCGTGCCTCGGTGAACCGTATCTGTCCAGACGGAAGGGAGAGGACAGACAGGGAGAGGGCACGCACAAAAAGGAAAGAGAGGAACGTACTCTATGAACACCAGAGAGGAGCAGAAGCAGCAGCAGTCTGCCTGTGGCCATCCAGCTGCTGGTCCTTGAGCCATCAGGGCCCCTGTAGGCTGGCATGGGAGACCACCTCAGCTCCACAGGCTTTATCCCCCAGAGGGGGCACTTACACAGCAGCAGGAAACGAGGCCCTGTGGCAACCGCCAGAGCTCTGGGCAAACTCCACCCCCCCGCCCCCGCCACCCTGCCCGGCCATGGAGGAGGAGCTGTGGAGGGTGCGGGGCACCCCTCAGTGTAGGCTGCAGTGGGTTGGAGGGATGGTGGCTATGGCAGCAGCCACTAATGCCCCTTCACCCACACCGCAAGCAAGCCACTTGGCCACCTGCTCCTGGCAGTCAGCCTCTTCCTTTCCCTGCCTGGTTAGCCTCCTACTGGGGGGAGGGCACAGGCATGGAAGTCAGGCCAGCTCAAGTCCTCTTTCCCCTTCTTCCTAGCTAGTGTGCCCTTGGGCACAGAGTCCGAGGTTCTCTGTCCATCAAACAGGTGCAATATCCCAAGAGAGGATTGATGTGAGGGTTAAAACAAGAGTGTCAAGTGCCCAGGAAAGTCTGGCACCTGTCAGCTACTCAGCAAAAGGGTGCTCACAAGGCGCGTGGATTGTGAATGGCTCCTTTCAAACAAACCTGGGAGATTCTTGTTCGACGGAGACAAAAGTGAAATGGCCCAAGGTGGGGTGGAGATTCCTATTTTAAAAAGCCCTGCGTGAGGAAAGTGAAGCATGCTGGGGCTGGAAGCACCCCTTTAGGATCTGTCAGGGTCCCAAGACAGAAGATGGGAGGCAGAATGGCTCAGTGGACCTTCAGGCCCACTCCTGCGGCAGCTGCATCTGGTTGAACCTGAGAGGCTCATGGTCCCAGAGCCTCGAGGAGGACAGCTCTCTGGGACTGGCAATGGAGCCAACTGCCAGGGCATGGAGTTCTTTCTGGTACCAAGCATTTTGGACACGGAGTAAATAAAGTCCCTGGACTTTTAGAAACACGGAGAAGTTGGAGCCAGCCGTCACAGACTGGGTGGGGTACCAGCGAGGCTGTTTCTGCAGTTTCCAGAGAATGGTTCTGGTCTTGGAGGCCTTGGAGAGTAAGTGTCTCGCGGCTAGGTGGCCTACAATGCCACCAGCCTGAAAGGTAGGGATGCTGGCTTGGAGAGGAAGCAGGGGGTGGGGCCTCTGAGCCTCCAGGGCATGCTGTGGTGGGAGGGACTCCTCTCCACCCAAGGGAGGGAAGAAACCACAGTACCCCAGAGTCTTCCTTCCTTTGAAGCTGCGTGAAGGATGATAAATTAAGAGGCATATTAAATACGTGGGTAAAGCCAGCAGGGATTCGCGGGACCGCCAGGCAGGGAAGGAGGCGGCTACGGCTTCTTTTTGAGATAGTTGGAAGGAATCCACCCTTCCCAGGAAGGGGCCCCGCTCAGGACCTGGCAGAACCACCAGCCACTGCTGTTCTTTTCCCGGACCTCGAACACCGTCCCCTCCTGGAAGCTGCTGGTATCTCCGTCTCCTTCAAAGTTGGCCACCGCCACGTATAAAGAATCCTTCGGGCCATCAGCGTTGGGGATGGGGCTTGCAGCTACTTTCTCCCTGTTTTCTCCAATCTTGCCCACCATCCGTGGTCCCAGACCACCTTTGCCTCGTGTGTCATCTTGGCCGCCTGAGGAGTTGGAAAGAAAAGGTTTGGCCTTAGGAGGGACCAGCAGGGCCCGGCCTGGGGCAGGAGCTGCCTTGCCTTCACTGGCTTCCCGCTGTGGCCCTCTGACCTCTGGGAGGGGCCTGGAGGATGAGGAGGTTTTCTTGGGGGGGGGTGGTCTCCGGGGCAGGACCACAGGTCTCTGCGGGGGAGCCTCCTGGAGAGGGGCGGGCACACTCTTAGGCACAGGATCTGTGGTCTTGGCTGGCCTTGGAGGGGCTCTGCAGGACATCTCCTTTGGGCTGAGCCCATCCTGTTTGCCCGTCCTGTCGTGGGTGTGGCCAGGCCCATCACCTGGGAGGAAACTCCGGCTGAAGGCCACATCTTGGCCCCCGGCAGCCTGGTGGCTGCTCTCTCCATCCAGTAAGGGCTTCTCTTGGGACTTGGCAGGCCTCAGCTTGCTCCTGAGGTTGCAGATGTCCACTTGATCTTCACCCTGAGGTGGCTCTGTCCTGGGGGAAGGAGCCGGTTTGGGCCTAACCTGAGGTTTGGACTTCAAGAAGGGATTTTGGGGAATAACTTCTGTCTTCTCCTCTGATGGGTCAGCTTTGGATTTGGAGATGGGTCGGAGGTTGGGTTTCTTCACCTCCTTGGCCAATACCTTGTGGCCACACTCCAGCCCCATCTCATTTTTCAGCTGGAACAACTTGCTTTTGTCAGGTTTGGGCTCTGGTCTCCTGCTGTCCCGGGCTGGGGGGGTGTGTTTAGCTGGAATCATTGGCAAAATCATGCCCGGAGGTTTGGGTGAGGAGCCCCTGAGCTGCTCCATCCTCTGCCGCTCCCTCTCCTGCAGCTCCCCTTCTGACTTGATGATGGATTCTTTACGGGGAGGGAGGCTGGGCTTCTCCTCCAGGTCGGGGCTTGAGATCTCTTCGTAGCCGGCACATGAGGACATGTCGGAAGAGGCCTTCCTCAGGGCCTCCTTGCCACCCTTCCACTCTTTGGACCACGGCATCCCGGAGTCCATAACGCCGTGTGGTGCATCGGGCAGGGGCCGGGAGGGGCCGATGGCCTCGCTGCCCGTGTTGTTCTCCATGGCTGCTGCATCCCCCGGATGGAGCTGGGTCACCTCGTTGGGCAATGGAGCCAGAAAGTTGGGTCTTGAGGCATTGCTGGTCTTCTTATACTTGTCAATGAAGGTTGCTGGGGCCCATCCTTCCTTATCTTCAATCTGAATGTACCACCAGCCGCTCAAGTTCTTCTCGATCACCTGGAGCGGGGAGGACAGAGGAGAGCACTCAGTAGGTAAGGTCTCAGGGCCAGTCAACCAGAAGACTCTGGGAGAACCCACAGGGAACTGAAATCTAGAAGCAGGGATTTTTCACTCAGCAGGTTCCCAGACAATGGCTGGGATGGACCAACTATGGAGACTTTACTGTGCATCAGAAGCATCTTACACGCGGGTAGGTTTCTGTCTAATTTTGGATATCCCCCGAAGCAGTCCTGGAGACACGGACCTGGGTACAGGTCATTAATTTGAGAGGGGATTTTAAGAAGCGCAAGTAAGGAAATGGGAAAAGAGAGAGCCAATTATGAGGTCATTGTTCTGGGCCACTGGGACTTAATCAGCCAGGGACCCTTTGAGACCACGCAGACTCATCCCAACTGGGGGATGGGGCCGTTTACCTCCTGATTCCTAGTCCCCGGCCCCCCTGGGGCATTAATCCCCCTGGCCTTTCTGGGCAGGTGCCTTCAGGCAGGTGGAGGAGGTGGGAGGCTCTCAGACACAGGGACCCGCGTGCAGCTGCAGGTCAACTCGGTTGGGTCGGGACACAGGGCAGGCCACCAGCAGTGTCTGCTATGTTTCTAAAGAAGTACAAGGCAAAGTCCACATAGCCAAAGCTAGCCTTGATCGCGGCTCTTTCCGTTGAGCACCAGATGACGCAGTTGGCTGGTGTTTAGAGGCCACACAGTACCAAAAATGCATACCCTTAAACACGGGAATCACATTCAGCTCGTGTTTAGATAGAGGGGAACCCCTGTTGATGAGGGCAAAAGGAACTTTCATCTTATCTCCTTCTCCCTCTGGGATATACACCCACTGAATGGAACAGTGGGCGGAGTCACCCACGAAATTTAAGGTCTCATGTTTCCCGTCTCCTCTTTGTTCAGTACTGTACAGCTGAGTTGCCTGAAAGGTGTGTCTGTCACATGTTACGGGCTGAACTATGTCCCCTTCAAACTCATATGTCGAAGCCCTAACTCCCGTATCTTAGAATGTGACTGTATGGGGAGAAAGAACCTTTCCAGAGGTAATTAAATCAAAATGAGGTCATCTGGGTGGGCCCTGAGCTAACATGACTGGTGTGCTCATAAGAGGAGATTAGGACCCAGAGAACATTCAGAATGAGGGATGACCACGTGTGAACACAGCAAGAAGGCAGCTGCCTCTAAGCCAAGGCCAGAGGCCTCTCAAGAAAACAAACCTGCCGCCACTTTGACCTTGGACTTCCAGCCTCCAAAACTGTGAGGAAATAAATCTGTTGTTTAAACCACCCAGCCAACGCCATTTTGTCACGGCAGCTGGAGCAAATACACCGCGATTCCCTGTGGGCCCCATGCCTACGAGGTCTGATGAAGGCTTGCAACCGCCTTATGAGATGGGGATTATCAACCCATTTTCCAGATGCAGAACTGAGCCTCAGGACAACTGAGGAACTGGTAGAGGGTCATGTGGAAGGTTAACGGTGGAGGTGGGGGTCAAAGGCCTTTACCACTCCTCGACCATGCCCGGGCAAGGGGACCTGCCGGGGGAGGAGCCGTGCTTGAGGTGGGGAAGTGCAGGGGGCGAAGGGGGCCTCGGGTGAGGTCCTGCCACTGCCCCCCTCTGCCCCACCCAGCCCAGCCTGAGAGGAGTGGCAGCCACAGACCCAGTGCAGGAAGCAGAGGCTGAGCTCTGGGGCCTGCAACCTGGGTTCTAGTCCTGGCTCCACCTTTTGTTGCCTGCATGGCCCTGCATAAAATGCGTGCCTGAGATTCCACAGCCCGAGATGGGGAGGCTGGTGAGAACAGTAACACCCACTTGCTGGATTTTCATGATGACCACATAAGCTAACGCAGACAACAGCCCTTGATACATGCTGAAAGGTAAATGTTCCCTATTATTAAATTACAGGGCGGATCACTGACAAGGCAGGATGCATGTGACAGGTGTATGCTTAACGTGTCCCACTGGTTTCCCAGAAAGGGTACTGATAAACGCAAGCCCTTTACGTGACGTCACCCCACACTCGGTAGCTCTGGTAACAAAGTGATTCTGGGCATGTAAGTTACTGTTGGCAGAGCCACAAGTTCAACTCTGGGTATGTGAGAAAATGAAAATAGGACAATAATCACAGGGAAATATATGAATGGGGATTTGCTAAACTTACACTGTATGCAAATACTACGGCAGAAGCTCTAAACAAACATTTGTGTTTTTTTTTTTAAGATTTTATTTATTTATTTGACAGAGAGAGACACAGCGAGAGAGGGAACACAAGCAGGGGGAGTGGGAGAGGGAGAAGCAGGCTTCCCGCAGAGCAGGGAGCCCGATGAGGGGCTCGATCCCAGCACCCTGGGATCATGACCCGAGCCGAAGGCAGACACTTAATGACTAAGCCACCCAGGCGCCCCAACATTTGTGTTCTTGATCACGATTTATGGGCATTTTCATTTACTAGAGAGAAGCCAAGAACTATTATGAATAAAAGCAAATGCCCAATCATAAGAATGGAGGGGAAGGAAAAGAGCCTGGGCTTTAAAACCACAGAGACCTGGGTTCAAATTCCAGCTCCACAGCTTACTAGCTATAGAACCCTTGGCAATGGGCTTTGTCTCAGGTACATCTGTAAAATGGGCTAAAGATATCAACCTCTTGGGACTTCTGTGAATACTAGTTCTCAAGTAGGTACGGTACCTGGCACAGAGGGTATCTATACCAGCATCATCATCATTATCATCAACACATGTCTTCACCATACATAGACCAGGTAGGGAACTAAGATGCTCCCAGTAGCTCCACTGCGAGACCACAGTGGCCCCATTAATGAACTCTGAAGGTTATGATGACATTGAAATGAACCAGGAATCAAAAGTGGAAAAAAGGAAAATTTAGCAAGTACAGAATTGCTCATGAGAGAATACTTGGTAAAGCCAAAATCTTTATTTTTATTATTTTTTAAAGATTTTATTTATTTTTATTTATCTGACACACAGACAGAGATAGTGAGAGAGAGAGCATAAGCAGGGGGGAGCGGCAGGCAGGCAGAGGGAGAGGGACAAGCAAGCTCTCTGCTGAGCAAGAAAGACCGATGCAGGGCTCGATCCCAGGACCCTGGGATCATGGCCTGAGCCGAAAGCAGCTGCTTAACCGACTGAGCCACCCAGGTGCCCTGGTAAAGCCAACAATTTTAGTGGCAACTACGTCCCACTTGGGTCCCTCAAGCTATCACTGGCAGAGCCATAGGCTGACATCATGGAACAATCAGCAAAGAAGTTTCAAGGTTCCAGTTAAAAGAATGCTGGGTATGTGAGCTTTTTTATTGGATTAGCTTTAGCAAAGAGAGATAAGATAAAGTCAGAAATAAAAAAGGGGGGGGGTGCCTGGGTGGCTCAGTTGGTTTAGCGACTGCCTTCGGCTCAGATCATGATCCTGGAGTCCCGGGATCGAGTCCCACATCGGGCTCCCTGCTCAGCGGGGGGTCTGCTTCTCCCTCTGACCCTCTTCCCTCTCGTGCTCTCTGTCTCTCATTCTCTCTCTCTCAAATAAATAAATAAAATCTTTAAAAAAAAAAAAAGAAAAAAGGGGATTGATTCTAGTTGAAATGGGGGTGGGGCCAGGAGGGAGACTCCCAACACCCCCAGAAAGTCCCAAGGACCCATGAACTCCCTGCTGCATGCAGACTCAGCCCTCAGCTTCAGTGCATTGTCCACGACATCCTGAGCTGCCCTTGGCTGATTTCAGAACACTCTGAGCCAGGGAGTGGTGGTGCCTATCGGCATATGTTCAAATTGCCAGCATGCTTGGAACAACGGTGTGTGTTTGTACAAAATGCTTAAAGGACAAGGTAGTTTTATCGTGTTTTTCAGTGCTCTGAGAAAAAAAAAAGTAAACCTTTATATTATGCAAGTTGGACTTCTGGTTTCAACGTGAGAGATGGAGTGAATAGCAGCTTCCCTTTTATCCAACAAATCCAGGGAAATAAATGAATACAAAGCCCAGCTCAGAAGGAGGAGGTGGGGTGGGGTATGTTAGTGGACCAGGACTTGTGAGCACTCACAGACGGACAGAAGCAGCAGAGGGAGGCTATGTGGCCCAGGACCACTGCAGGGGTACCTGCTACAAAAGGTGGAGGAGGGCTGAGGTCCCCCAGACTTCAAGGTGGTGGAACTTGGGTACAGGGAGGTGCAGGAGCAAGTGACAGGGAATGAACTGACATACCATGGCAGAGGCAGCCAGGCTGGGTGACCTCTCATGTCCCTTATCCCATTCTTATAGGGCAGGCAGAAGAAAAATGGTGATTGCTCACAAGTGCATGCAGTGAATGTGGGAGCTTGGATCAGAGACACCCAGCACCATTCAGTGGCTGGCTCAGAAGCCCCCCACCTGGCACTGAAACCCCTGGCAGGTGTCCAGCCCCTTGTGTACACGCCCCAGCTGGGCCGTCTGACTGCTGCCTCGTCTTGCGCAGCCCAAGGTGGGTACTAACGCCATGAGAAGAACTTAAATAAACACCCACGCTGCGGCAAAGGACGTACAACTGAGAAAAGAGGTAATGGACCATAATAATAGGACCTTAAATTCAACATACTTAGTACCCTTAGAGAGGTATGGAAGGGCATCGCATTCATAAAAGAACAGGCTATACTGAAACAAGAACAGGCGACCCGGAAGAGGAATCGGTAAGAGCTCTCGGACACGGAAACTACGATTGCTGAGGTAAAATCAGTGACGAACCGAACTGTTAAAGAGCCGATGAATGAGCTAGAAGGTGAAGCAGAATGCTCCAGGAATGCAGCACAAAGGCACGAAGATGGAGAATGCGAAAGAAAAGTTAAGAGACGTGGAGAGTAGGGCCAGGAGGTCGCACAGCTGTGTAATCGTAACTGCCCCCGGGGGGAAAGAATAAAGAGAGTGAAGGGACACAACTCTGGGAAGATCTCCTGAGGCCTAGATCAAAAAGGCCCACCACGTGCTGAGCGGGATAAAAAGAGACACACTTTACTGAAATTCCATCATATTAAAGATAGTGAGGAACTCCTGAGAAAACAGGAGAAAGGACAGATACTGAACAAGACAACAAGCATTAGGTAGGTAGTAGCTTCTGACCAGTAGCACCAGACGTGAGAAGAGAACAGAGCACTCTGTTCAAAGTGCCAAGGGAAGAGGACTTTCAATTTGGAAGACAAAACCCAAAACATCACTGAAGAAGGAGGGGAAAACCACACTCACTTCTTAGGATGTCAAGAAAGCACGTACAGGGGGCGCCTGGGGGGCTCAGTCGTTAAGCGTCTGCCTTCGGCTCAGGTCATGATCCCGGGGTCCTGGGATCGAGCCCCACATGGGGCTCCTTGCTCCGCCCGGAGCCTGCTTCTCCCTCTGCCTCTGCCCCTCCTCTCTATTTGTGCTTTCTTCCTCTCTCTCTCTCAAATAAATAAAATCTTAAAAAAAAGAAAGAAAGAAAGAAAGAAAGAAAGAAAGAAAGAAAGAATGTACAGAAGTGAGGGACTGTCTTCAACTAAAAACTGAGATATATGGCCCCAGAGAAGCCATAACAGGGCAGGGCAGGGAAACCAATGTGAATCAGGGGAGGCTTCACAGAAGAAGCACGGATTTGAAGAATAAGTTGGATTTTGAGATGCCAAGTTCAATTCAAAAAATGACCTTGAGTGCCTTCTATGAGAAGGCAGGTGGAGCGCTAGGAGCTGGGTTAAAGCAAGGTCATTCCTGGTAGAGAGAGTAAAAGAGCTGGGGAAGGGCCAGCTTGACCAGTGGGGATCGCAGAAAAGCAACGGGAACAGACTTTGTTTGGAGGAAGGTCTTAGAGGTGAAAAGATATTAAGGAGAAGTCACATGTTTCATGTGAGACTTGGACGTATAAGTTTTACGGCAGCAAAATGGCGGACCTCGGCATAGAATGATGTTGTAGCACAAGCAAGATGCCTTGTGAGTTCTCTCTGTAGATTTGAAGTTGGGAGGGTCAGGATGGAAAAAAGAAAGGGCAGGAGAAACACCCTTTTAGAACTTTGTGGGTATTTCTGCTTTCCCCTCAGTCTATCTACATAGATCGGGATTTACATTTTATAAAAATTAGTTTGAGAGACTTTAGCTCAAGCTCTTTAAATGTCCCTGCAGACAGCCCTCCTTCAATGCGTTGAAAGACACTTGGCTTGAGGACAAGCTTCTGGAGAGGTCAGGGCAGAATCAATGGTGCTGAGGCCCAGGATACACCTTTAGGAAACTACCTTCTGCTGAGCTGACTGGGCAGCTGGCCCAGGGCACGATGGGAAAGAGGGCATGATGGGCAAGAGAGAGAGGCAGGAGGTGTCAGGGCTGGAGGGAAAACAGTGGGTGCTTTGCAGATCTCTTAGAGAGTGATTAAAGACCCTCAGGGCATACCACACTTATGCGCTGATAACAGTCATCCATTTACTCCTTACTTCCTTCGATCACCCCAACATTCATTCCTACAGCAACGGTTTACTGAGCACCTACTGTGGACCAGCCCCGATGCTAGGGCTCTGGGCAAGAACGAAGAAGACACTCGCTGGCCTTCTGAGTGTTAAGCAGGAGGCTAGTGGGCAGACAAATTTTCATCAGTTCAACAATATTTCCTCCAAGCACTGTGCTAGCTGTAAGGACACAAGAGTAGAAAAACAGATATGGTCTCTACCCTCCTGGAGTTCCCAAATGTCCAGGAGATCAATAACAATAGGATGTTAACACTCCTGGTTCAAATCTGGAGACAGACATGGGTTCAAACGGCTCTGCCACGTTTTAGCTGTGTGATTCTGGACAGCACCTTTCTTCCCGAGCCAAAGCTTCCTCATCTGAAAAATGGGGATTGTTAATGGTCCTGCCTCGCAAGAGTAAAAGATTAAGAGAGAGGCTGTATGTGAAGTGCTCAGTTCAGTGCCTGGCAGTTAGTGCTCCACCCTTACTTGCAGGCTCTCCAGGAAACACGGGCAGGAGCCTCTAACTCCATGAGGAAAGAAAAGAAATGGAAAGGGAGAAAGGATCTGTGCTGGCCTTTGTGCAGGAATGGAGCAGACTAGCAAAGGAGTGGGAAGAAAAGGAGAGAGAGAAGCAAGAAGGGAAGTAGGTGGTGATAAAAACAGAATACGAGGCAGTCACAAAAGATCCCACGGTGTATGATTCCACTTATATGAAATGTCCACAACAGGCAAAGCTATATAGAGAGAAGGCAGATTAGTGGTTGCCTAGGGCTGGGGGCAGGGGGCGGGGAGGGAGTGAGGGGAAACAGGGAGTGACAGTAAGTGTGTACAGGGTTTCTTTTTTGGGCGATGAAAATGTTCTAACACTGAATGTGGTGATGGCTGCACAAGTCCGTAAATATGCCAGAAACCATTGGATTGTATAATTTAAACCCAGCAAATTGTATAGTGTGAATGATACCTCAGTAAAGCCGTCACAAAGAACGGAAGGAAAGAAGGAAGCAAAGAAGGAAGGAAGGAAGGAAGGAAGGAAGGAAGGAAGGAAGAAGTAGGAGGTGAGAAGAGAGAAATGAGAGAAGCAGGAGGTGGTGCCACAGCTGAAGAGTCACAAGTAGGCAAAGGGATACCCGGTCCACTCACCTCGACCTTCAGACCTGCCTGGAAGCTGATGCCATCAGGGATGGTTGTCTGGAATTCAGCAATGGTGTAATACTCTTCCTCCACCTGGGGTGGAATGGGAGGCTTGGGCAGGTTGAGACCACGAGGCTGGCAAAATTAAACACAGTGCTAAGTCCAGGGTAAATCCGTTACCATTGGCCGAAGGGGGGAGGCACTAAGGGACTGGGGCACACAATCACCCTTGAAGGGTGCTGCTGGACCCATTTGGATTCTAAGGGACAAAACACAGAGGACCACTCAGATCATCATCTCCTAGATGGGTCACTGGCCCACCACCTACGGAGCGAGGAGAAACATGGGACATTTACTGACAATCATGAAAATCTGAGGCGGGACAATAGTCTCTGAACTCAAGAGGCAGCGAGGGTTGTGGAAAGAACACAGATTTGCAGGTCAGACCCATCCTGGTCCAACCCATTTCCAGGGTTGGAAATACTGCTTATGTGTGCTGTGCGCCTTTGGGCAAATCACTTTCCTTCTGGAACCTCAGTTTTGTCTTCTGTAGAATGGGGATTTACCTGGTGGGTCACTATAAGCATTCAATAAGTTAATGTCTTGAAGCACCCACCCAGTACATTGCAGGGCACCCAACTGATGCTTAATAAATGGTGAGCTCAGGAAGCAGAGAGCACGTCTGAGACCTAACTGTCCCAAAGCCATAGATAGGTAACTTGCTTCCCCCGCCCCGGGACCCTAGCCTTTCCCCTGGGGCTGGGACCAGCGCTTGTACAGCCTGCTTCACGAGGCAGCTGTGTGGAGAGGCAAGAGAACATCTCTGGAAAGAGCACGGTGGTTGTGAGGGGCCCGTTTCAGGTCAAGGGCTGGCTTCCCGGCAGCAATGGTCCACTTACTATGGTCATATCCCGGCGAGGAGGTGGTCTCTGCCTCATCTTGGGTGATCCTGTAGAGAGATGAGATCTTATTGCACACAGGTGCAGAATTCTACAGATGCAGTCCTGAGGGAGACACCAGGAAAGACCCGTTCTGTCCTGCAGAGGATCAGGCATCACGCTCCGGGCTCGTATTAGTGAGCCGCTGAGACCCTTCTCGTGGGAAGGAACAGCCTGACCGGGAAGGGGCTGCTCAGACTTGGCTCAGGACCCTCGGGACTGCCCATGCGCCGGAGCCATGAGAAGCTTTCCACGGAGGCCGAAAAGCGCAGGCTTCAGTATAACCCGGGGGGCTGGCTTGCCACCAGTCATCTGACTCTGACCCACAGGCCCCATCTGTAGAAGGGGGATAATGCTGGCCCCCCAGGGGCAGCGCAGAGATGAAAGTCAACAGTACGTGCCAGGCGCTTGGCACCTGGAGGGCGTGCAATATTAAACAGACTGAGGACATCGGGGCTTTTTGCTCTGGAATTGGGCTGCCCTCGCTCAGGGTCTCAGCGTCAAGAGGATGACTGCAGTGGTCCAGGCTCCTGGCTCAAGGCAGAGCATGTGTCACCCCATGAGCTGGCTCAGCACGAGTCCACACAGACGGCTAGTTTAGCAGCTGGGACGTGGAGAGGACTGCTAATCTCTCAAATACCCATCTCCTCTGTCTTCTGTTAGAATTCAATAGCAACAGAGTTTTAGCCAGACACTTAGCTGCTACAAAAAGGCTGCAGTTCTCAGACTCCCTTGCAGCTAGGTATTGCCCTGTGACTCAGTTCTGGCCAGTGGGATGTGACAGAGGGCAAAGTGTGTACCTCCCCTTCCCCCTGCCTTTTTCATTGGCTGGACGAGTGGAGCACCATCTTGGACTAGAAAGATGAGGGCAACACAAGATAGACAGCATGTAACAAGACTCTTGACTCATGGAGCTTCCATAGCAGCCCTGGACATGGAGCTGGACCACTTTGTGAGAAAGAAACAAACACCTAAATTATTTGAGCCCCTGTTATTGGGTGTGTGTGTGTGGAAGGGGGAGGGGGAGTATCTTTGCTTGAGCATCTGAACCTATAGCCTCACGAAGACGTGGGGTTTCAGAGTCTCATTTGCTCTAGTGTTAATGGGAATCCCCCTGGGCTCCTGTCCATGAGAGAACCACAGAAAGCAGGGGCTGGCCAGAACTCCCCCCACCACGGCATGTCAGTGTTTTCTTCTGAGAAATCAGCTGAGCAGAGGACTGAGAAATTCTTGAGTTTCAAGAATTCACTGACTTCTAGCAGTTTTCTGAGCCACTGTAAATAGCTGGAGAAGCCTAGCAGAAGCCTAGCCAGGGGGAGGGCAGGGGACTTTCCCAGCACTTGGCACCCCCCCCCTGCCCCCAGCACAACCAACCAGGACAGGGCTACATGCCCGAGGCTGGGGTCCTGTGCAGGTCACAGACAATAATAAGGAGGCCTACTCTTAGGTGTGTTGGGAACATTAAACAGAAACATATACATGGGAGGCTATGGAAAGGAAGATGGGTGAAGAACTGTGGTTAGAGTAAATCAACAGAAGGTCAACTTCTTCTGGCTCAGAAGTGAGGCCATGCAGAGAGGGCACAGGCACTGGAGTCACGAGGGCCTGGGTTCAAGTCCCAGCCCCACCGTTTACTAGCTGGGTGGCCCTGGGACAACCCACCTAATGTCTCTGGGTCCTAATCTGTAAAACAAAAGTAATTTAGTCCCTCAAAAGTCATTACAAGGAGCCAATGAGACGAATTATAAGATTCCCGACACACAGGAGGGCTTGAGAAACAGTAGCTCTCTCGATCACCATGAGATGGTGGAAAAACCGTGGTGCAGATTAAGCTACCTAGGATTTCCTGTCTACAGGATGTGGGGCAGCAGGGCTGTTGTGAGGATGAGGGACAACATGTGAGGAGCTCTGAGCATGGAGCCTGGCACGTAGTAGGCACGCAGCCCCCCAAGCACGAGCTTGGTGGGGTTGCAGGGGCAGGGGGTGATCACTCACTCTGCTTGATGTCGCCGTCAGGCACCGGGCGGCCTTCAAATCGGCCGTCCCTCTGGTTGTTGAGCAGCTCCCTATCCCGGCCCACCGAGCTCTGCTGCCGGGAAACTCCGTCCAGGTCGGGGACACCGGTGTGGGCTGAGGAGCCAGGGCCCAGCTTCGGGGGTAAGGGCTCCCCACTGTTCTTCTTCAGGTAGGAGGCTGGGGCCCAGCCCTCTCGGCCCTGGTACCTGGGAGGAGGAAGGATGCCGGGGAGGCTGCTCGGCCAGGCCCCTGGGAAGAAGCTGGGCTTCACGTCCCAGATGGCAGAAGCGATGGGCCAGAAGCTGGCACACCCCTTGCTGCCCTCAGCTTGGCATTCAAGGCCTTTCCAGCCCGGCCTCTGCCGGCCTCCCAGCCTCATCTCTCACAGCAACCTCCATGTCCTTCCCACCCTATAAGGCTTGTAGTCTCCCAAAGGCACCACCATCTTTCACTTCCCCAGCCTCCGCTCTTGGAAACCCTGTGTCAGGAAAACCCCTTCCCACTCTCCTCCCTGCTCTTCTTTCCCAGCTCTGCTTAATGTCATTTCCTTTCTCAAGCCTTTCCTGAACCTCACAGAGAACGAAGCCCTCCCTCCACAGTGCTGCCCTGCCTCCCGCACACACCACCACCGCAGCACCTATGACACACGGCGACACTTGGCTACGTGGTTCTGTCTCCCCAGTATGAACACACACGCCTGGGGCAGAGATGGTACTTGACCGATCTCTGTGTGGCGAGAGCCTCGGGGCCAGTGAACGGAACGAAGAAATAAAAGGACAAATGGACAATCTGCCCATGGGCCTGGCAAAGGCGAGCAGCCATAAAACACCTGCTACGCTCGCTGTCCTGTTACTGTCACTGCAGCAATGACAATGATGACAATGATAACTGGCACTTAGTGGGCACCTCCTGTGTGCCAGTCTGTTCCAACCACTTTATAGCTGTGGACACATTTCATCCATCCAACCCTGAGAGGCGGCAGAAATGGATTCAGACCTAGTCTCTGCTCCTAACCTCTGCGTGTCGCTACCTCTTCCCAGCAGCCCCAGCTTCTGGCACAAAGCCTGGCACGGGCAGGGCGGGCTCCGGTCACATGGGTTAACAAGTAGATTAAACGTGTTCCCTTCAGAGGGGAACGAAGCCAGTCAGGGTCTGGTTGCAGGGCTTGCTAAGAATCAGCTGGCGGTCCCTGAACTGCACAGAGACCGAAACCCTGACAGACAGCTCACTGAATTCCAAAGGAACTCAATGAGTGAGATGATCACTTAATTCTCTGCACAACGGAGCTCAGTTTAACAGCATGGCCGGAGGGGTCAATCTGGACCAGAGGAGTGCTGGAGCCCATTCGCACCAGCTCGGGACAGTCAACTGTGTCCATCTCTTCCAAACCCCACGGTTACAGACATTGCGCGGATGGCCTGAAATCACCTGATGGGAGTATTTACACCTATAGAAATTGGCAAACACCACAACTCAAGGGCAGCATTCCCTTGGAGAACTGGATGTTAACTATTTACAAGCATGCCACTGGTCTGACCCACAAAACAGGTGCGTGCCCACGCCTTTGGGGACAGTTGAATAGACCTAAATGACTAGAGATGACATATGGCAAGGCCAAATCTCGTCAGGAATCACTTTAAGAACTAAATGGCACTGTGTTTCGATGACAAAAAGGTCCTTTATAACTGGAAGCCAATTTCTAGGAGAGAGAAATCTGCAGAATTTGATGTCTTTCAATCTTAAAATGCCCTCTGAGAGGGAGTACATCTTGTCCTCGCTGAAAAACGTCACGCCACATCCGACCCAGGCCCCTGTCAGTACCAAACAGCTGACTGTCTGAGGTCGCAAAGCCGTAAGCACAGCAACACACACAGAAGTGAGTGGCTCTGGGTGAGAAAGGTTCTAGTTTAAATCCGTGCTCTGTCTCTTTCCAGCTTCAGCCGAACCTTCAGATGATGGCACGCCTCACCGACATCCTACCGCAACCTCACGAGGGACCCGGTGAAACCACTCCTGCTTCAAACCTCAGTTCCTCAGCAGCCCCTCTCAGGAAGCCTTCCTGACCCCTGGGCT
Organism: Callorhinus ursinus; assembly: GCF_003265705.2. NCBI lineage: Eukaryota > Metazoa > Chordata > Mammalia > Carnivora > Otariidae > Callorhinus > Callorhinus ursinus. The sequence goes on along the minus strand of NW_027397065.1, from coordinate 31,808,720 downwards.
GAGGAGCCCCTCTTCTGTGCTCCAGATCCCCACACATGACCACCCTGCCCCGTAACTGAGCCTGATTTCTGTGCCTCTGCTGTGAACGACTGTGTCTTTCTCATTGTCGACTCCCCAACTCCCAGAATAGGGCTTGGCCCGGAACACATTCTTGGTGTGTGTGTGTTGAGTGAATGAACGAAGTGCCACAGGCTTGGCCCCCTATGAGTGGCCCTAATGCCCTGCCTCACATCGCTGCACAGACAACCAGGTCCCAGGGACCTCAGACTTCTTTCCTTGCCCTAATTTCTTGTGGCCACAGCCGCCTACTAAGGTGGCCAAGGAGGGGCGCCCAGGACTTTCATTACCAAAATTGGGAAAGTGCCAGGCAGGCCAGAATGAGTTGGTCACCCTACATAATCATGGGGTGCTGATTCATCACGTGGGTGAAAGAGCTGTGACAGAGAGCTTGAAAGCCAGTCTCCTGCTTTTACTATTGGATTCTGAGATGAGGACACATGATCAGCTCGAGGATGAGTTACAGTCCCTGTGGTGTTATGCATCGTACTGGTCTCAGAGTAGGGCTGGGGTGGGAAATCGTCCACATAGGGCAGCACAGCTTCTCCTTATGAGAAACACGTGGAGGTAGAAGCCAGTCTTGCTCAACGGGGTTACTGCCATCTGTGTGTTTGGAGGTTTTGCTTATTATGGAATTTTAGAGAAGGATCTGGATAGGGAGCGAGGCCAAAGGGCACTGAGGAGAAGCATCCTTTTATGGCTCAGGTGAAAAGCTTACCCCATCCATCTGCAATCACATACAGACCTCTGGGCACCCAGAGACCGTGTGACCTGAAACCCACCCAGCTGCAGCAGGTACCTGATCTTCCACCAGCCTTCCAGGTTTTTCTGGATGACCTCCACCACGGCCCCTCTCTCTAGATTCATTTCATCCTGGTCGCGAGCTGTATACGGGTAGATGACTGTGTACTTCTCCTCTGTGGGAACAAAGGGATGCTGGGTTAAGTCAAGGGCCGTGAGAGTCCTGAGATGCTGATGGCCAAGGCTATGATCCAAGAGATGCCTTGCCCATCAGAGGGAAGGAGTTCCTCCAGAAATTTCTGGGGACCCTCTAGACCCTCATTTGGGTCTGGATGACCCCGGGCAAGCATGAACAGGATGCAGGACAAAGGTCAGGTCCCAATCCTTCTGAAATCCCTCAGTGTCACGCATTCATCCTCACCTTCCTCAAAGCTGTGCTTCAAGGTCACCTTCCTGGACCTTGCTTTATGCAGTATTCAGACCCATGGCATCCTCAACCCCCTTACCTAGGTTTATTTTCTCCCCCATACCAGGAATTGCCTTCTAACGCAGCATATGATTTACTTATTTATTGCATTTTGCGTCTGTGTTCCTTGCTAGAATATAAATGCCATGAAGGTAGGGATTTTTGTCTGTCTCATTCATTCCTGTCTCTAGCACTGGGCATGGCACCAGGAATACTGTGTAACTGTTTATAGTTAATTAGTCAATGTTTAGTAAAATGAAGGACCTGGTGAGAGCCACCTTGCTCATGCCAGAGGGGGTTAACTCTTCTGTGGCTCTTCCACAGCTCCTGCTGGTGGAGGGGTCAGGGATGAGCTGGATTTTGGGCAGCAGATAGTTTCAGGCTGAAATCACTATCAAGGGGGTGACAGCAAGTAACTCTCTTTCTTTTTAAAAATTTTTAAAAGATTTTATTTATTTATTTGAGAGAGAGTAAGAAAGAGAGAGAGAGAGAATGAGCAGGGGGAGGGAGAAGCAGACTCCCCGCTGAGCAGGGAGCCTGACATGGGGCTTCATCCCAGCACTCCAGGATCATGACCTGAGCCGAAGGCAGACTCTTAGCCGACTGAGCCACCCAGGCGCCCCATCTTTCCTTTTTTTTTTTAATTTTTAAAGCAATTTTTGTTACCTAGCTGATAACTGATCTTGGTTTTTCGTTAATTATTTTCAAGCCCCTGGATCCAACCATGCCTGAGGCTTCAATTTTATTTTGAATGTTTCGGGTTTTTTTTTATTGAGGTGTAATTGACATTTAACACTGTCTCAGTTCTAAGGGTGCACATCATAATTTTATATATAAACACACACACATATATACATATACACACATGGTAAAATCACTGCCTGCTTCAATTTTCATTAATGTAACTGGGGTGCCTTCCACCTCACTCTCTGTGGTTCCCCACTCTTTCCCCTCCAAGCCACGGGACTGCTGCTCAGGCTCTGCTGGGAGACTGCTCATTGTCACACTCCGGCAGGGTCCTCGCGAGAACGAGAGAAGAGCTCCTGTGCTCCACCCTGTCAGCAGTCACTGCTGAGACAGAACGGATGCGTGTCCCAGCAGACACGGGCAAGGAGAGGAAAGGGCTTTCCTGTTTTGGTTACATTCCAGCCCCCAGGGAGTGACTGAGCCAGCTGTGGGCTGTGGGTGTTGACGGCAGGTCTCTCTTTGGGAAAACACCACAGGCTGCCTGTGGCCTGTCCAACTGGTGTCGAGGGAGGCGGCAGACACACGGGGAGTTTATTTATTGATTGATCTAGCCCACTGACCTGCTCTGTGGGGGCTGAGCTGACTCGAGTTACACAGATCCCATGTACAGCAGAGCTGTTACCCTCACTCATGGTGGCTGCAGTGTGGGGTGTGGGAGCTGTGAGGGTGCAGGGGGGTCATTCAAGCCCGCAGATGCACAGCAGTTCTATTTGGTTGGGGGGGAAGGGGTGCTGCCTGGGTCCTAGACTAAATATAGGCAGTCCTGTGGGCCCTGGACTCCCGTGGGGCCCGATCCTTCAGCTGAATTACACAGGGAGAGGCTCTGGCATCCGGACAGTCTCCCTGGGCTCCATGAAACACTCAGTGATCCTTAACAAAGCTCAAGGTGGGAGACCATGCAGACTGCTGGCAGGCGCCTGCTGACCCTGCCTGCTTTGCATCTGTCTGCTCTTCCTCTGCTGGTGCTACCAGCCTCTGTCCACACAGTCTGGGTAAGGTCGACCTCACCACTGCCTGGGGGAGGGGGAGCACACATGACCCTGCCCTGGCCAAAGTGCTATATTCCCCTGGCCACTGTGATGGGTTCAGGGACAGCATGTGACCCAGCCAGGTCAGTCAGCCCCAGTCCTAGGCCTTGTGTTGAAGAAGCACTTCCTTGGGTGGGTATCCCTGAAACCCTGAAAGGTACCCGGAACTGTTGTCACAAGAAAACAGTGTCAGCAAGGCAGACTGCAGAGCAGAGGTGGGGAGAGTGAGTCCCAGGTCCCGGCAACGTTTTGAAGCCCCCGGATCCAGCCATGCTTGTAGCTAGTCCTTCCCCAGACTTTTCAGGGATGAGTTAGTACACTTTCCTTTTTGCTTAGGACAGTTTGACATGGCTTTCTTTCCCTTATAATGTGTCTGATGACAGAAACAGGTCACTGGCTCAGCATTAGAGAGGCCCCAGGCATTATTTTTTAACCTGGGAAACTTTAGAGCCCCAGGCTGAGAAAGACTGCCCAGACCTACATGCCAACACGCACAGGGTACAGACAAGGTCAGTTTCTCACATGCAACAGGCACGGGCAGTCCCCGAGCAGGAAGGTACATGCAGATGCAAGGACCCGGCTCCAAACACCGACCAGGGAAGAAAACCCCAAGGTAGGCACCTTGACGCCAGCTGATGGCATACAAGTCCCCCAGAGTCCGGCGGCGGCCCACGGGCCGGGGCAAAGACCAGTACCTCCACGAGACTGGACAGGCAGCATGTGGAGGTGAAGGGCAGAAGGCAGAGGTGAGGAGAAGGCACTTCCAGTGTCTGGAGGCAAAGGGGACACCAAGCACGTGGTCCCATTTAGGAGTAATTATTTCTGAGCCTATGCCAAGCCCCAGGTGTCTTAAAAGGACCAAGTTCTTGAGTATTAACCTTGGACTTGGGTGCAGAGGCCACCAGTGGACATAATTCTATTCCTAGCGTGACTTACAAAGAGGCACTAAGAGAAGCCCTTGTGTCGGGGGGAAGAAAAATGTACAGACTTAGGAAAATGTGGTCTCTCTCCTATCTTCTAGCTGTGTGACCCCAGGCAGGTGTCTCTACCTCTCTGGGCCTGTCTCCTTATCTGTAAAATGGGGTTAATCATCAATCCCTTACAGAGGGATGCCCGTAATGCTCATCATTAACTGTCAAAGGGAGCTACAGTTTCAATGCAGTATATCACAACCCCTGAATCTGAGTTGATTCTTTTAGTTGGCCCAGCCCCTAGTGCCTGGAGGGCCCCACAAAACTGAGCAAACCAACAGAAGTTTTACTCTGACAGGTGTGGCCCTCATAACACTAAACGCAAAGCCATATATACATTTGTTTGTTAACCTTTGAGCACAGAAATATCCCCCTTCTTCTCACCCTTTCCTGATAAACACAGAAAGTGGTTTTGTGCTTTCCCCAAAACAGTCAGCTAAAAGCCCCAAATGCTCAACCCTGGGTGAGGCATAGCTATATATTAACTGTTCCTGGTTATTTGTTGTTTCAGCTTCTTTGGCAAATGCTTTGCATATGGAATCTCATTTAACTAAGAAAAAAAAAATCCCATGATATAGACATCATCATTTCCATTTTTAGAGAAGGGGGCTAAGTAGGGACAGGTTAAGCCGCTGGCCCTACTCAGCCCACAATGGTGCAGCTGATTCACATTCAGGTGTGTCTGGCTCTCAAAACCTTCTGTTCATTAGCTAAGATGAACTCGTCCTCTGGTTTCAGGAATGCTCCTAGTGGGGAAATCGGGAGTCAGTTGGGTGGTAGTATTTCTGGCTTTGCAGGAACCACCCTTCGGGACACCTGGCGGGTACGTTCTCCTAGAAACGGAAGTGTGTGTGGGTAAGTGGATAGGGCTGGCCCTAATCCTGATGCCCGGTTCGAATCACTGAGAAAGCACAGATGTTTATAGAAAGCTTCAGTTGTCTTGCAAATGAGCTGGCAGGAGCCCCAGCATCCTGGCCATCAGAATAGTTCAGGGGAAGAATAGTGAGGTGCTGACGGTGATCAGGCTGGGGCCCTCCTGGGGTCCCATGGAGGTGTTAGGGCCCCAGCTCTGGCCAGGCTCACCTGAGTTGGCTCCCAAAAGCCCCTGAGAAAGGGCAGGCTTGCCGTCAGCCCCAACCCCACGGCCTGGCTTCATGTCCTGAGCCAGCGAGCCACTGAGACTTGGGGGCAGAGGCTGAAGAGCAGGGACGGGCTGGGTAAGGAGGTCCCTACATGGGTGATGGGACCAGCACAGGTCTCTCCGGCAAGCGCAAGGCTCCAGCTCCTTCCTACCTTCTTCGGGCTGTAGGGAAAACTCATCCTGCATACCGTCCTGCCCTTCCAGGCAGGTTGCGGGGACCCAGCCTTGCTCTTCGGCAGTGCTGACGAACCACCAACCTGGGAAAATGAGAGAGCAGACTGAGGTTAGTTGGGTTAGGTGTGAAGTCTGGGGGTCGGAACACAGTAACATGTTCAGCCACTACATAAGTCAACGCTCAGGGTAGGGCGAGAAAGTCGCCATTTTATTGTGGAACACAGCTCCCCGTGTTAACTGCTCAGGGCCGCCTAACAAGAAACCCACTCCTGAGTCTGGGACAGGGGACAGAAAGGTCGTCCTGAATGACGAGAGTAAAGAACGTAGCTATCTGCACTAAGGTATGCAGTTTACCTGCACTATTTTGTCTAATTTTCACATTATCATCCCCATGGCACAGATGAGGAAACCTAGGCTCTAAGAAGTGAGTAGACTTGTCCAAGTTCACACGGCTTAGGCAAGAGCTGCTAGGTACACCCAGGGCTGTCTGATGCTGAAGCCACTGTTCTAATGACTTGGCCGAGACACTGATTGTGCATTTGCTCACGTCAGGGTCAATCTGGCTGCAGTATAACTGCCTGAGAGGCCTCTCACCCAGACCCACAGGCCCTCCTTCTTTAGAGAAAGAGCTTGTACCCTGTGGTGGGCAGAATCATGACTCGCCAAAGATGTCCATGTCCTAACTCTCAGAACCTGTGAATATGGTAAATTACATGGCACAGAGGAATTCAGGCTGCAGGCGGTGGGATTAAGGTCGCAAAGCAGCCAAACTAAAATAGGGGGCTATCTGGGATGATCTGGGTGGGCCCCATGTAATTACAGGGAGGGCAGAATAAGAGTCGGGGGAGACGCGGCTGCAGAGGAGACAAGAAAGGGGCAGCACGGCTCTGAAGATGGAGGCAGGGACCGTGAGCCAAGGGATGGGGTGGCCTCTAGACACTGGAAAAGGCAAAGAAGCAGATCCTCTCCACAAGCTGCAGATGGGAACTCAGCCTTGCCAACCCCTTGATTTTAGCCTAGTGGGCCCCATTTTGGACTTCTGACCTACAGAACTGTAGGATAATTATGTTGTTGAAGCCACCAAGTTTGTGGTAATTGGGCACAACGGCAAAGGTAAATTAACACATGGCCCAAATGGCTCTGCACAATATAAATGGAAAAACAGGATCTGGGGGCACCTGGGTGGCTCAATTCGTTGAGCATCCGACTCTTGGTTTTGGCTTGGGTTATGATCTCAGGGTCCTGGGATAGAGCCCCACACTGGGCTCCACACTCAGTGGGGAGTCTGCTTGGGATTCTCTCTTTCTTTCTCCCTCTGCCACTCCCCCTGCTCACATGCGTGCTCTCTCTAAAATAAATAAATCTTAAAAAAAAAAAAAAGAAAAAAGAAAAACAGGATTTATTCCCCAAGGTCACACAGCTCCAAGCCCTGGACACCCCAAAAAAGAAGAGAAGGAAGGGGCAGACTACTGAGCAGCCTTCCTGGTCTTACAGGGAGGCCTTTGCTTTTGAACTCCCTGAGGTGGAAGTCAGCTGCTTTAATCAACTGGACACGCCTTTTAAAATATAAGTTTTGGGAGGGCACCTGGGTGGCTCAGTCCGTTAAGCATCTGATTCTTGGTTTTGGCTTAGGACATGATCTCAGGGTCGTGGGATCGAGCCCTGCATTGGGCTCGGTGCTTGGAAGGGAGTCTGCTTGGGATTTTCTCTCTCCCTCTCCCTCTGCTCCCCCCCCCAACTCTCTCTCTCAATAAATAAACAGATCTTAAAAAAAAAATAAAAAACAAAATACAAGTTTTGGTGGCTGGGAACTGTGTGTGTGTGTGTGTGTGTGTGTGTGTGTGTGTGTGAGTGAATGGGGTGGACAAATCCAGAAACTAGAAGGTATGTCCTATGTCTTCCTAAGAACTCTTATTTGTAGGTATTTGTGTGGGGGTTAAGCAAACTGTCACAATAGAACAACAATGACAGCAAGGTGCGCCAGACTGGGTCAGCGCTTCACATCTGCTACTGACGGGCTGGATCCTCACACTAGCCCTGCAGCGGCATGTGACTGCCCCAGTCTCTGGATGAGGAAGCCGAGGCTCAGAGAGAGGTCACAAGGAAAGCGCCAGAGCCAGGATTCAGTCCTAGGCAGTCCTAGCCTCAAAGTCTCAGCTCTCAACCATCTGCCCTAATCCCTCCTTGTTGCTAGGGGGAGAGTAAATTGCCATGGCCAGTCTGGAGGCAGGTCATTTGGCAGTATCTTAAAATTCAAAATACATGTACCTGTTGTTCTGCACTATGTCTCGTATCTAACCTAAAGAAACACTCACCAGTGTGCATGCATATACTGTTCACGGGAGAGAAAAACATGGTTTATTCAGATCAAATAGTATGCAGATGTTGAAGGATTAAGAAGAGCTAAATGTTGACTAAAAAGCAGGTTGCAGATCAAAATGTAACAGAATGATACCACTGGGGTTAAAAAAACTACAAAATTATATCAACACAGGCAAAATATGGTGTGTGCATAGGGTTCTGTATCTACACATGTGCACACGTGTAGACATACAGACCACATACAAACATGTGTATACATGCATATGCATGAAGACACACACATACACATATGTGTATGTGTTTATTCAATTATCAAGAAGGATTCATAGTAAACTGATAGAAGGTCTATCTGGGGTTTGGAAAGCGGGCTAAGGTTGAATGAAGCCAGTGGAAAGAACGGATTTTAACTTTATCATTAATGTTTTAAGAAGAATGTGTCCACATATTACTTGGGTCAGTAAAATATAATTAAAAATAAATGTTGCCAGTTTGTTGGCCACTGGAAGATGGGACCTTCTGCGGGCCCCATTTCCTCCATTGCCTCTGGACATACCAGGCTTCTCCTCAGCAACCCCATCCTAGCTCCTACTCTTCTCCCGGCAATGTGTTCTTCCCGACTTCAGGCACACAGGCTGCTGGGGGGCAGGTAGGGGCTGCCTTCCTTAGTCCCTGCGGGGCATGCTAGCCACACCCATGATCTGCATATACTCATTCCCAATAATTAGATCATCTGCATATACTCATTCCCAGGAATTAGAGAGTCACATGGCCTTGGAGCCAGCTGGAACTGTTTGGAATTCTAGCTCTGTAACTTGTCGTGAGATCTTGGGTGAGTAAGCACGGTACTTGGAGTCTTGTTTCTTCAGCTGTGATGCGGGGATGGCAGTTCCTATATTAATTAAAGAATTTGGTTGGCTAATGCTGATCTCATGACTAATGGTAACATGATCCAGATGCTGCTGCAAACATAGTCTTTCCTATTTGTTGGCCCATAACTAGCCACTGGGGTGTCACAGAGATTGGCCTGCTAATGATATTATTAGGCAAAGTCACATTTTAGGCACAACGAAGCCAGTGGGTTTATGCCACTTTTTCCTGGAGAGAATCTGCTCATCCCCCTACTCCTTGCTCTTTGCCTTCAGTGGTGCCAATGGTTGCTTTGTGGCTAAGGAAGGCAAGAGGAAAGGAAACCCACATTCTTGAGTGCCTACGGTGTGCCGGGCCTAGGTGTCGGCACACTCTAGGTAGCATCTCATTTGATTCTTGTAACAGTTCTTTGAAGTAAAAGCTTTCTCTATTTTCTATTTTTTTAAAGATTTTATTTATTTATTTGACAGAGAGAGAGAGAGACAGCGAGAGCAGGAAAACAAGCAGGAGGAGTGGGAGAGGGAGAAGCAGGCTTCCCGCCGAGCAGGGAGCCCAGTGCAAGTCCCGATGCGGGGCCCGATCCCAGGACTCTGGGATCATGACCTAAGCCGAAGGCAGATGCCTAATGACTGAGCCACCCAGGCGCCCCCCTGTTTTTTTTTCTTTGAAAGATTTATTTATTTATTTTTGAGGGAGGGGGGTGGAGGGGTGGAGGGAGAGGGAGAAACAGTCCCAAGTAGACTCAGGGCTGATTGCGGAGCCGGACACAGGGCTTGATCCTATGACCCCCCCCCGAGATCGTTATCTGAGCCAAAACCAAGAGTCGGACACTCAACCGACTGCACCACCCAGGTGCCTTGAAGCTTTTTCTATTTTGCATATAAGAGAATGGATGGCCAGAGAGAAGCAGCAAGCTGGACTGTGTGAAATGCAGAGTTCAGATGGAAACTCAGGCTAAGTGTCTGATCATACCACCTTCTGTCCCAGACCTGGCCAGTGTACATGACCAGGGGTCCTTGTGATGACAGGTGGGCTGAGGAGACAGGTGATGTGTCCATCCCACCATAGCCTACAACTGATGGAGCCTTCACGAAGACTCCCATGGTAACCAAAGGCAAATTTCCAGTGGAATGCTGGACTCCATGTCTCCAAGTGCTTTGAAACCAGAAGACACGTTCATGAAAAGCGACCCTCAGAATAACTCAGTAACAACTGATCCAACAGGATGCTGGTGAGTTGTGACCAAGTGCGATATTTGAGCCCTGCGATCAAACAGAGGTAGTTTTCTAAGAGGGTATCAGCTGGATCTGGGGAAACTGCCCAGCTCAGGTCAGCCACTGCAGTTTCTGTGTTTCCAAATATCTCCCGTCCTAGGGGCTTGGTGACAGTGTAGGGCAGGGAGGGAGGTGGCTTGGTTCCTCTACCTGACTCGTTCTTCTCGATGATGTCCACCACCTGCCCCACGCTGAGGCTGATCTCCGAGCTCTCCTGCTTCTGGTAGTCTGCCACCACCACATACTGCTCCAGGACCATGGGGTCCACCGAGGTCAGGTCACCCCCTGTGGATATAAAACCTTATCAGATGTCACCTCTAGCCACCACCCCGCACGTGAAGGAGCAGGAGCCCGGGGAGTACGGTGGGTCAGGAGAACACTTCAAAGACAGAAAGAAGCTATTATAGGACTTATCTCACCTCATCTATTCATTATTTTCTTAATTTGCTCATCCAACCACCAAAAGCTATCAAGTGCCTCTTCAATGCAGACACTGTGTGAGCCACTGGGGATTCAGAGTTGGTCAAGATTATGGTACCTGCCCTGGAGAAGCTGACGGCCTAGTGGGAAAGTGCATTCACTTGTGCCCATCTTCCCTTCCATCCATTCATCCCTCTGCCATTCCTCATCCACCCACCGTCCACCCACCGTCCATCCAAAAATCACTCATCTGTGAATTCATGAAGTCACCAGTGATATTCCAGACACTCTATTAGGTGCTGGGGGGGACTGAAGTGGATGAAACAGATATGATTCCCAGTCTCAAGTAACTTCATCTAGTTGGGGAGACAGACACATGAACAGATCTATATAATCATAAGAATACAGGATAATGTAAGTATTGGTTTTTGACAGCTGCATTGCTGGAGACAACCTAGGATGCTGGACCAAGAATGATAGGGAAAGGGGATGTCACATTCCATGGGGTGGTCGGCAAGACCTCCCTAAGGAGGGGAGCTGAGTAAGAGACATGAGAGAATGGGGAAAGAATGATGCAGGCAGGCTCTCAGACCGGAAGGGGCCTGGAAGGAGGCCAGGGGGCTGAGCCCAGTGAGCGAGGAGAGCAGTCCTATATGAGGACACACAGCTGGGCATGGGTCAGGACGGACAGGTAAGAAGTCTGGATATTTTTTTTTAACCCTCAAGGAGAAAGCCACTAAAGGCCTTTAAGAGGGAATGACAAGTGCAGATTTACATCCTTAGAAAGATAATTCTGGCTGCCACATGGAGCGTGGATTAGAGGCTGGCAAGAAAGAAAGCAGGCGACCAGATGGGAGGTCACGGGTTCGTCAGGCAGGAGACGATGGTGGCTTTGGACCAGGGTAGTGGCAGCGGGAAGAGAAAGGCGTGGGCAGGTGCTCCAGGAGAGGCTGTTTCCACAGGATGCGGTGTGGACGGTGCCCTCGGGAGTTGTGTGGTCCCGGCTGAGTAGTAAGACATACCTGATTAATAAAGGAAGATATCCTACAATATGGGTGATGTGAAGGGACATCTGAGTTCAGAGACTCCGAAGAGAAGGGAACAGCCCTTTGAGGACAGCAGACAGAATGGGACGGGAGGGCGGCCTGACATTTGTGGCCACAGGGCCCTGGTTTTGTGAAAGTCCCGATTCACAGTATTTCTTCCTACTGTTTCCATAAACAACTGAAACATCCAGGAAATCCCACATTTCTGTGTCCAAACACACCCAGTAATGGCGTGGCGTGCAAGGGCCAGCTTCACCCTGAGGCAATTTTGCGCACCCCTTCCCAGCTCTATTGGGTGACGCCTTGCTGGTAGCTTGAAACTGGCCACAGCGGGAGTATTGACACCATGGATACTGGCAAATGCTACAAAGCAGGGCTCTTGATCAGAAAGCTGGTTGTGAAGTTATTCGCCAGCATGCCAGTGCACCCCAGCCTCTGGCGTCCAGAAGCAGAACAAAAGCCCTTTGTTAGAACCATGTGCTCTGAATCTCCGATGTGGAAAACCAGAACAGGCCACTGTAGCAGGATGAAGTGTCACCGAGTCTTGGCTCTTCGCAGCTGAGGATAACAGAGGGAAACAGGAGCCAGGGCAGGGCCTAGGGCTACCGTGGGTGCAGAAAGCATGGGAAGAGAGAAAGAGAGCAGAGAAGAGAGACGGAGACGTAGACCGAAGGTTTGGGAGCAGGTCGGGAGGGAAGGAGCCTCGCATGAACGCCCATCACAGGCTACACATCATACATAAACTATGTCAACGCAACCACCCTGGAAGGCGGGTACAGCCACCCTTTAAAAGACAAGAAAAGAGAGGCTCCAAGACATCAAGTGACCTGCCTCGGGTCCCACAGCTGGATGGTGACAAAGTGGGACTTGAACCAGGTCCCCCTGGCTCAGAGGCTCTCCAGTGTGGTGGGGGCACGGTGCAGGTAGGTAAGGAAAGAAAAGATGCTAGGGGAGGAAGGGTAGTCTGAGGCCTGTTTGCTTTCCTTCCCTGTGGGTCCCCACGAGAACCGCCCGGGACCAGTCAGGCTGGGTCTGATTTCCTTGCGTCTCTCTGGGCTATCTTCTCTCCTCCTCCAGCACCTCCCCCAAGGTCAGGCTGCAGGGCTAACTTCCTCCTGGTCTCCAGCACGACAGTGCACCCCAGCCAGCCCAGCCACTCGAGCCGTTCGGGAGTAGCCTTTGAGCAGGCTGGTTACTGCCCCTCCTGCTGCCCCCATGAGATCGGAAGCTCCTGACAGCGGAAGTGTCGACGGTGTCCTGAACCGCCGGGCACTGTGCCCACAGAGGTCCCATCACGTGAGGGAGCGTAGGCAGACGCTGGCTTGCTGGAGGCTCCTGGCCCCTGCGAGCTGGGGACAATCTCCCCAGGGGATGCAATAGGTAGAGACCAGAGTCTATAGCTTTCATCCCAGGATACAGCCTGCCTTAGGGATCACAACGCCAGGAATGCAGCTACCCGTCTAATCTGGCGCTCAGGTGGGTTGTCTCCAGGCAACTGTGCTTCCCTGTCTCTCAACCTGACAGAAAGAACTGGAGAGACAGGAGAAAAGCAGCCACTACACAGTCAGGTGAATTCGCAGAGATGTGCCCAGGTCTTCCCCGCAGGAGGTCAGGGGGCTGGGAGGGTCAGGGAGCGGCTGTGCTCCTGCCTGGGGGTTCTCTGCTGCCACCTGGAGGCAGGTCACCCAGCCACGGGTCTGATGCGGGTGGACCTTCTTTAGAGCACCCCGTCACCTGACTTCTCTCCCCTCCTCACGGAGCCCCATGCTCTGCACCAGGGTCTGAGTGAGGATTCTTTGGGATGGTGGTGGCGGGGAAACGACATGTGTAACTGGTCTCTGTCCTGCCCCTCTGGTCTGTCCTCCATACTGCAGAGTGCTCGCTCCAAAAATGCTACTCTGACCCTGCTGCTCACTGCTCAGCACTTGGTATGGCTCCCCATTGCCCTAAGGTTCTCTACAGCTTGGACTCTGCTGGCCTTTATGGTCTTGTCTTTCGGCTACCTTACCCCCGGTGTACCCATAAAACCGGAAAGCGTGAAGGTGCCTTTGCATAGGCTGTTCACTCTGCTCGGGATGCCTTCTCCTCTCCCCTGCATTCACATGGGGACCACCTAATCTTAGCCTCCTAACTGGTCTCCTGCCCCGGCCCTGACTGCCGCAATCTGTTCTTGACACAGCAGCTACAGTGATCCTTTCCAAAGACGTGTAAGATCGTGTTCCTCAAAGGTCACGACCCTGCAATGGCCTCTACCTCACTCAGGAAAAGCCCAGTGGCCTACGGGGCCCTGCCCAATCCCTCTGGTCATTTCTTCTGCACGCTCCCCAATGTGGCACAGGTAATTGCATGGTTTAGGCTCCTGCTCCAGGGGCATCGCATCAACGAGAACTTCTCTGACCACCTTGCACTGCCTCACCTGTTTTTTTTTTTTTAAGATTCACATATGTTTAATATAGATAAAGGCAAGAAAAGGACAGTCCCGAATTCAAGAGCAACCTTGTGTATAATTTATATGGCGGGGTTGAGTGCCTCATCTAGTTTTATTTCACCACAGTGTTTGAAAAAAATCACAGATTCTGTGTATTTACTTGTTTCCTTGTTGTCTGTCTTTCCACTCTAGAACATAAGCCCCACGAGTGCAGGGACTCAGGCTCCTGTTTACTGTTGGATTCCCTATCCAGAGGCTCACAGGCCCATGGTCTGTTTCGGTACAAGGGGAATTCGGAAAGATTTTATTTTTTAAGGTGGGCGCCACGCTGGGCGTGGAGCCCAGTGTGGGGCTTGAACTCAGGACCCTGAGATTAAGAGTTGGATGCCTAACTGACTGAGCCACCCAGGCACTCCAGGAAAGCTTTCGTATTTTTAAAGGGTTGTAAAGGAGAATGAGAGGAAGAGGAAAAATTATTATTATTATTGACAGGGCCTGTATGTGGCCTGCAAACACTGAAATTTTACTATCCAGCCCACTAGAGAAAAAGTTTGCCAACCCCTGGCCTAGAATGTGGATGGCACCTACTAGGCTCAATAAATATCTGAAGGAAAAAAATGAATATTCTAAAACTCACCTTTAAAGGACTTCTTACCCCAGAAATAAATTTAAATGCTTTCCTTTAGAGCACTTGCAATATTTTATTTTGTTTACCATCTATTTTTTCTACCAGACTGTAAGAATACTTCTCACATCTTATTTACCTTTGCATTCCCTAGAGGCTTAGAGCACTGTCAGGCATACAGTAGGTACCTAATAAACATTTAATCAATAACTGTGTCTGTCTTGTTCTCTCAGCACTTAGCACAGACACTCAATGGATATTTGTGGAGTGAATCAACAAAGGGAAAATTCTAGAAACTCTTCTGCTTTGCATGGCTCCAGGCCTCCTCCTAAGAGCACACAATGCTAACAGTTAAAGCAGGCACCTGTCCATCTCATGGGCAACCAAAGATGACTCCTTCTTGCCTCTAGGCAGGGACAGAGCTTTGATGGAGTCAGGGTCAAGTCTGGTTACTCGGTCCAGAAAGCTCATCGTTGCCACTCAGTCTGAACAACTGATGGTGGTACATTTGTACCATCCAGTTTTCAGGATTCTGATCAATGGACTGATCTACTCATTTCTGCACCAACTCTCCCAACCAGGCTGCCAAGGGGGTTTGGGAGAATGAAGAGCAGTGACAGAATCAGAAAATCACGGGACTCACTGCAAATGAGACACCAATGCAGGCAATGCGGAGGTCAGGGAGCAAGGTTTAGGACTCTGGGCTAGTTCGAGCAGATCTGCTATTGAGCACAGGGCTCGGGGCCGCACTTCCTCAAAGACTCGCTAGGGGCCACGTCTGTGTCCGACCTCTCCTTGTTCTTCTAAGACAACAGCTTTTTACACAGAAGTTCCTGCCCTTAAGTGGTTTGGAAGAGAGTGCTTGGGGCTGCTTTCCCAGCACCAGTTCTTCTGCCTTCATTTTACCCAGAGCATGCAGTTTATGAAAACGTCATTCGTTTGACCAGGATTCTCAAACTAGGCTTCAGGCCAGCTAGGCGCTAGGTGGAGACACCTACTGGTGGACAGCGATATTGCGCCCAAGCTCTATCATGCATAGTAATAGCAATACCTGGAAGTTGACGCAGGTAGCTAAGCACTAGGAGCTGCAAGCTTGATATCTAAGTATTCCTATGTAAGGAACGTCATCCTTGTGGTCCAGCAGGAATAAGAGAACAAACCGGTCAGCAGAGAGATTTGACAGTGGAAGGGTGATTTTAATACTGAGGAAGCGCTATAAAATATTCTCAAGAGGTACAGTGCCCGAGGTACCATAGAACCTTCTAACTGGCATGTTTTTATTCACGATGACATGTCTTGAATTTTAAAGATAACTGCATGGACTGCATTTTGTCCCTCCAAAATTCATATGCTGAAGCCTTAACTCTCACAGGATGGCATTTGGAGGTGGGCCTCTGAGAGGTAATTAGGTTCAGATGAGGTCATGAGGGTGAGGCCCCCATGATGGGGACAGTGCCCTTACTAGAAGAGACACCAGAGAGCCTGTTCTTGCTCTTTCTCTGCCATAGGAGGACACAGTGAGAAGGCAGCAGTCTAGAAGCCAGGAAGAGGGCTCTTGGCAGAACCTGATGGTGCTGGCACCTTGATCTCTGACTTCCAGGCTCTGTACTTGTGAGGAAGTAAGTTTCTGTTGTTTAAGCCACTCATTCAATAGTATTTTCGTTATGGCAGCTCAAGCCAGACTAATATAGTGAGTAATGATAAAGTGGGATTTTCTTTCCAGAAATTCACTATACTGCCAGTCTTGCTGAAAGCCAGTAAATTAGAGAATACTGAAATAAGTAAAGGGTAGAAAAATCAAGAAGAAAGATGCTCTTTAAATAATCAGATGACCTCTTAAATTTGGTGGGAGGACTTTTTCCTGCTGGATGAGCAAAAGTTGAGCCCACATTAGCCCAAGTCTGCAGGAGCCAGCCAGCTGGCCATGACTGGCAAATTCTGGAGACCAATGAGCTTTCTCCAATTCAGAGTTCTGGCACAGAAATCTCAGGGTTTGGGCTGTCAACCTTAAATCCCTTTTACAGTCAATCAAGAAGGCCAGTTCTCACATAAAGGAAGTGTTCAAAGGTCAGATAAGAAAATAAGGCTAATTCCAGCATGGGTCTTTAGCCTGAATGAAGAAAGATGCTATTTTCCATCCAGCTGAACTATAAATAAATCCATCCCCCATCATTGCAGGTGAATGATGTAATAGTCGTCACCACAAATTAGAACCTCTTCTCTTTTCCAGACCAGTCCCCTCATCAAGCCTGTTCTGACTGGACACTTTGGTTTTTGCAAACCAGAGCTGTCTCTTTCCTCTTCTCCTTTAGCCGTTCCCTCCAGGAATGTCTCTGCACACTCAAAGCCAGAAACTCTGTGACCTGCCCAAGAGTGGCTGTGCCTCTTTTCCTCTCTGTTCTTTTCTAAGAAACATATCATTATGCTCAGAGCTCAAGGACCATTTGCAGCTTTAACAGGATGCCATAGCCCCGGCCAGTACCTATAAAACCCGAAAGTGGAGCTGTAAACAGACTGGTTGGGAAAAGGAGGGTGTTCATTCCAGACACCAGACCTTGAGGGAAAGAGACCCAGCTCCTCCCCACTCTTCCTTGCTAGAATGGCTGGGGCCCTATAAAGCTGACCAGAGGCCTTGTACCCAGGGGGCCGTAAAGGGACCAGAGGCATTGAATTTGGAGAGGGATGCCCATGTGCTTTGAATTAATGGTAGCAGTATAGAGACAGCAGGAAACATGTAGCACTTAAAATATGCCAGGCATTGTTCTAAGTGCTTTGTACATATTACTATAAATCCGATAATAATCCTCCAAGATAGATTACTATTATTATCCCCATTTTACAGATGAGAGAACTGAGGGCCATGGGAGGAGGCATCCTTTTTCACATCCAGGATCTCTGCTTGGCCCCTCTTTCCCCACATCATTATCAATGCCCTCAATCTTCCCGGAGTCCTAGATGCATATAAGAACTTAGACTTCTGGAAGCTCTGAAGACCACGCTGGCTCCAGGTGTGGGGGTTGCGGGCAGGGGACTTTGCAGATGTGGGGTGGGGGCGGATAATCCTGGGGTGCTGGAAGGAAAGGTCAGACTGTTGTGAATCTAAAGTTGTCAACCCCAGGCCTGCAAAGACTGAGTCATTCCTTTGTGCATACCCGAATCCCCACCTTCTCTTTCTCCATCATTGCTCTAGAGAGAAGAGCTGTGCCTTCCAGGGTGGACAGGGAGGCTGGGAAGGGAGGGCACTGATGCTCGGGAGAAGGGAGTGAGCGCCAGAGGTGCTGGAAAGAGTGGCCGTTACTGCCCAGAACAGTGGCTGGCTAAGGGAAGCACAGAGGCTGGGCCTCCCACTTGTGCACCTCTCCTCAACCCCAACCGCCCTTCGCTCTGTGGAAAGCTCCTGCTCACTCTTCAAGACCCAGCGTCTCTTCTTTTTTGACCCCTTCCAACACCTGGGAAGAATGCTCTCAGCTGTGAGGCACCACATTCCTCTGTCTGCAGCAGAGCAGAGGTACCTAACCCTCTACGTCTGGTCAGGGGGTGTCAGGCTCCCCCACTCCTCTGAGGCATTCTCAGGGAAAGACAGCAGGTCTTATCCAGTCTGTACCTTTTTGGTATAGGATGCAACAACCTCCAATTCTTTTTCTGGGAAACAGGCTGGAATATCAACCAATCAACCAAGCATCCGTCCATCCATCCATCCATCCATCCACCCAGTCACATGCTGTATCCCTCAGGCAGTGCCCAGGGCCTGGCGATCAGAGGTGCTCAGCAGGGGTATGTTGAACATTGAAAGAATGAAAATGCAAAATATTCTTACCAGATTTCTTTTTCCCAACATGCTCCCTGCACAGGAAAGAAGGGGATGGGAGAGAGTAACGAGTCAGTAGTGTTACACAGTGACATGGGTTATTCCATTAGGAAACAGATTCTCCATCCCACAACATCTCCAGTGAACGAATACAATCAGAGGCAGCCCCAAGGACCCAGATTCTTTGAAAAAGAAAGAATTCCTCTTAATTTTCTCCCTTTGCCCTGTAAGTGCTCTGGCCCCCTGGGGACCAACATGTCTACGCTATTTGCAGAGTAGGGGGCCCTAGGGAGGGGTTGATGTGGGGGCATGCAGTATGAAAACATTAGGCCCCCATGTTGCACAGAGCCTGATGCCCACCTCGGCAGGCACAGCAGAGACCCTGCCCCACTTCTTAGGGCTGCCCTGAGCTGTACTCATGGAGCAGAAAGCTCTCGGGGGTAAGTGTAAGTGGAACGCATGAAAACTGGGTAGAAGTCTAGATATCAGTAAATAAAACACACCTCTCTCGCCATGACATAGAGAACACTACTGTGGGCTAGGATTCATACAGAATAATGAGTACCGACTCCCTTGTTATTTGTCACCCACACTGGAATTTATACACACAACTGCATTACCAATACAATATTACAAATCAGGAATTACAAAATACTTATAAGTAAAGTATCCCATTAGTAAAAAGGTTTCCTATATTATAAAGGGAAAAGGGAGGTGACTGGATGGTTGGTTTGAGACAAATGTTGTGGCAGTAGTAACATTAGCTAATAATTACTAAATGTTATTACCCTGTGCCAGTACCCTGGCTGGGTACTTTTAGTTCACTCATTTAATGCTCATAATAACCCTTGGAAATAAGTGCTCTTTTAATGCCCATTTTCTGGGTGAGGAAAACGAGGCCCAGAGAGGTTAGGTAACTTGCCTAAGGCTACACAGCTAGCAAGGTGCAAGCTGAACCCAGATCTACCTAACTTTTAAAAATTGAGCTATAAATCACGCACTATAAAATGCATTCTGCTGAAGTGTAGAGTTCACTGGTTTTTAGCATATTCACAAGGTTGTGTAATCATCACCACTGTCTAATTCCAGAAAATATTCATCATTCCAAAGAGAAACCTGGTACCTAGAAACAGTCACTTGCTGTTCACACTCCCCCCAACTGCTGGCAGATACTAATTTGTTATTGATACTAACATTTGTCTATTCTGGACGTTTTATATGAATGGGATCATATAGTACGAGGCTCTTTGAGGCTGGCTTCTTTCGGGTGGCATGTTTTCAAGGGCCGAGCACCTTGTACCACAGATGAGTATTTTATTCCTTCTTATGGCTGAATAAAACCCCGTTGTGTGGGTAAACCACACTTGGCTGACGTGTTCATCAGCTGAGAGGCACTGGGTTGTTTCCACATTTTTGGCTCTTACGAATCCTGCTTCTGTGAATGTGTACACAGGTTTTTGTGTGGACGTATATTTTTATTTCTCTTGGTTCTATGCTGGAATGGAATGCCAGGTCACATGGTTAACTCTGGGTTTCACTTTTTGAGGAACTGCCAGGCTGTCTTCCATAGCAGCTGTACCATCTTACGAGCCCGCCCGCAGCGCACGCCGATGCCAGTTTCTTCACATCTTCGACAACACTCACTGCTCTCTGCTTTTTGGTTCTAGCCAACCCAGCGGGTGTGGTTTGGATTCACATTTCCTGATGGCTAACGATGCTGAGCAGCTTCTTCTCTTCTCTGCTTATTGGCCATTTGTGTATCTTCTTTGGAGAAATGTCAAGTTCAGTCTAATTTTCAAGTCTGGCTTTTTCACCACCGTGTAATGACCCTGTCCCTGTCATTGTGGGCTTCGTGGGAGAGGGTGAGGGGGCTAAGCCAATCCCCTGAGCCTGGGGCTGCACTGCTGTGCACTTGGGAGGAGCAGCAGGGCCTGGCTCCAGTGCTGGGCCGCGCTGGTCGGTCGTGCTGTCCCCTGGCCACGCATTACCTCAGTGGGGCTAAACTTCATTGCCCCTGTGCGGCTCACGTTTACTGGCACTTACTGGGTACAGAGTGCTGGTCAGAGTGCTGTATCTGGACCCACCCGATGAATGTTCATAATAATCCTTGAGGGTTACTCCATTTCACAGGTGGAGACAGGGAGACCCAGAGAAATGAAGCACCTCACCCAACATCAGAACCCAAGGATCCCAGCTGGGGCCCACTCTCCTGACCAAATCTTGGCCTGGCCTGTAGGTGAAGTCTCCTTCTTAGCGGCCAGCTCCAAGACACACCCACAGAGGTCCCTTAGGGCTGCCTCTGTGTAAAGCACCATCTGCCTGAGTTGCCATCAAGGTCTGGACCTGAGCCACGGTCTGGGCTCCTTGAAGTCCTAGGCTCCTGCCTGCCATATATTCCTGCTGGTTGTCTTGCTGTCCTGGCTGGAGCCGGCAGTTAGGGGCAGCGGGGGGCTCTTGGGATCAAGCAGCAGCATGTGTGGGCTCACCAGGCACATCATCTTCTCTGTGTGACATGCTTGGGACGGTCCCAAGTTTTCCTATGCATGGCAGCAAAAAAAACCTTCCTTTAACAGCACCATTTGGAATCCATCTTCTGTCTCCCTAAAGACTGCCGGGAACGACCCCCAGTTTCCATCTTTAGCCCTAACTCAGGTATGAGCTTCAGGATCCTGACCAAGGGACCGGCTGTTTCGTTGCTATTTCATTACTCCCTCAACCAACAACCAAGGCCCACCTGAGACTGACTGCCTGCTGTGGCCCCAGAGCCACCCCCTGGGCCCTCAGCAACCTTCCCACCTTCCTTCCACATCAAAGCCTGGCTTAAAGACAGGAAGGCCTCACCAGGTAAGTAAGTACCTGCCATGCACCAGGCTCTCCTTTATAGGCAGGATGGTGTTTAATCCTCACAACCAAGATGAGATCGAGGTTAGCCAAGACCACTTTACTGATGAGGAAACAGAAGCCCAGAGAAGTCAAGACACTTGTTCAAGGTCATATAGCAGGGAAGGGACAGAGAGATTGGAACCTTTTCCTTCTTTACAGGAAGCCTCTTGGAACTAGATACATATACTCCAGCACGATGCTGTTAGCTTATCACGGCTGATACTTCGTGCTTTCTTTGGTGTAGTCTAGGCTACGTTTTGTATTTTTGGTGGCTTCTAGTTGTGTGTACATGTGTGCGCGTGCACCTGCACCTGCTCTCTCTCTCTGGCCAAAGAGGCTGTCTGGCACTTCTCAGCCCTTCCCAATAGGTGCTGGCTCTGGCCCCTATGACCCCAGACTGCCCCGCACCTGTGGGCTGGTCCCCACCCCCCCGCCCCTCAGCCCTGTGACTGCTCCATTATAGAGAACTCTTCTCTCTGCAGACACGCATGGTGGTTTCCCCCACAACTAAACTTTCTAAAAAAGCGCTATGTGTAGGTCAGTGTTTCGGGCTGGCAGGGCCATTGGTGCCATCAACTCCTGATGTGTAAAGCCAGCAGGCAGTAGGGAGAGTCTCTGCAGCGTGCCTGGGCTGCCAGGACCACTGGCTACGCACAGACAGGCACCTCGAAGTGTTTTCTGTCTGCTGCAGGGGCTGGGGTGAACATTTTGGGACAGTGTTAGACCCTGGATGATCAGGATCAAATTCTGGCCCTGGCCCTGTCACTCACGAGCGCTGAGACCTCGAGCAGGTCTTGTCACTCATTCATTCATATCCCTCACGGTCACGAGCACATTCACCCTTGTGGGCAAGGCCCCACTGCAAGGGCATCCAGGCTCCCGCTTCCACCACTCTCCATGCGTGAGCCAGCTTCCTTCCCCTGTGCGGGCCACATGCAGCAAGGTCCCACAAGGGCTCAATCAGGGTGGTCAAGCTGAATTTTTTACTTGTTCTATTCCAATTCCTCTTGGGGTCGGCCTGGGAGCAGGGACAGCCGTGAGGGTACACTTTGGGGAAGTCCACACACCAACTTACTCTTTCGGGGGATTCAGGTCCTCGGGTCTTGTCTCAAAGAACTGCAGCACCTCATCACACTGAGAGATATAGGGGGGCAGCTGGATCAGGGCCTGGAGAAGAGACACAAATGAGTCCAAAGGAAGGAAAGGGGTGTCAGGAATGCCATGAGTCAGGGCTTCTCAACCTTGGGTATGATAAGAATCACCTGGGGGGCTTGTGAAACCAGACGGCTGGGTCCCAGATCTTTTGATTCAGTAGGTCTGGGGTGGGGCCTGAGAATGTGCATATCTGACAAGCTCCCTGGTGTTGCTGCTGGTTTGGGGACCACATGCACACATGCATGCATGCACACAGTGTATACACGCACACACACACACAGGCGTGCCCATACATGTTATGGGCATATCTGAGCAAAGAATATGTATACATTTATCTGAAACACTAAACTGGTGACTTCATGCCATGTCATTATTCTTCTATGACTTCATGTCTACTGGATGTTGAGGGTGTCTATTGCACAAATGTATCGTACTTTATTGACCCAGCTGCCTACTGGTGAACACTAAGCTGGTTTCCAACATGCCTGCATGCATGTCTTAACTCACAGATCTGCAGTGTTACAGCAAGGGCACTGCTTTATGATTTGGGTAGAGGTTAGAAGTTCCCAGGTTATTGAGGGGTTGAAACATCTGGTATCTGTCACTGCCCCAGTCCATATTAATTTGCCATGCTAGCTCATCAGTTAAAGGAGCCTCAGATGTCTGCCAGCGGGTTGGATAAGGAGTGGGTGGAGGGTACAACGGGGACGAGGCATTCTTTGGGCCTGTTCATCTCCCAACAGGTATCCATTCAATGATTCTAAAGACATGATTTCTGGGCCCAGCAGTGCACTGGTGTCTGTGTCCAATACGAGAGAAGGATGGATGCATCCTGATCCTGAAAGAATATGAAACTAAGATGAAGCACCATCATGAATAAACAGCTTAGTGTAACAGACCTTTATTTAAGCCCCTTCTGGCCTGGGTCCTGAGGATGCAGATCGCAGTGCAGGAAAGCTGCGTCATGCACACATTCTCTTACAAACTTCCGTGCAGGGAGCGCGCCTGCACACACGCACAGATGTAAATGGCACGGGCAATGTTGCCCGTCATTTCAGCCCGCCAGTGCCTGCTCTGGAGGGAGGCAGGACTCTGCTCCTCTCCACAGAAGGCCTCAGTTCCTGGGTGCCTCTCATGTGCCTCCTGCAAGTGCTGAGTGAGTTGGGAGTGGAGAAAAACATGTCCTATATTTTCTATATAACAAGCCTCTAAAAGCTCACCTTCCATTCATCCCCTGCAAAGTGATGCTCCAACCCTGCTCCTGGCATACGATGGACTAATGGAGAGACGGATGGGGGTCTCCAGTGGTCCCTTCCTCAAGGTTTCAGGGGTATTTTGACTTATTTTTCTGATTTTTAAAAAGTTTTAGGGGCACCTGTGTGGCTCAGTCGGTTAAGTGTCTGCCTTTGGCTCAGGTCGTGATCCCAGGCTCCTGGGATCGAGCCCTGCGTGGGGCTCCCTGCTCTGCTGGGAGCCTCTTCTCCCTCTCCCATTCCCTCTGCCCCTCCCCCCTGCTCATGCTCTCTCTGTCAAAATAAATAAAACCTAAAAAAAATAAAAAAAGTTTTAATTGTGGTAAAATAACACATAAAATTTGCCACCTTAATCATTTTTTTAAGTAGGCTCCATGCCCCATGTGGGGCTCAAACTCATGACCACGAGACCAAGAGTCACACTACACTCACTCTACAGACTGAGCCATCCAGGCACCCTATCATCTTTAGCATTTTTAAGCATACGGTTCAGTGGCATTAAGTACGTTCACCTTGTTATGCAACCATCCCCACCTTCCAGCCCCAGAACGCTTTCTATTTCGCAAAACTGAAGCCCTGTACCTATTAAATAATTCCCCCTTCCTTCAGTTCCTGGCAACTGTTCTACCTCCTGTCTGTATGAATTTGATTGTTCCAATACCTCATATAAGTGGAATCATACAATATTTGTCCTTTTATGCCGGGCTGCTTATATTTAGCTAACAGCCTCAAGGTTCATCTATGCTGTAGCAGGTGCTGGAATTTCCTTCCTTTTCAAGGCTGAATAATATTCCACTGTACGGCTATGCCACATTCTGTTTATTCACTCACCCACTGGTGGTCCCCTGGGTAGCTGACCCTATATGGCCTTTGAGTCCGGCTCTGACTCTAAGCCAGACCCCCAGGTTCGAGCTGTCTCATACCTAAAGCTGAAGAAGACGTGAGGTCGGTGGACGTGTGTTAGCAGGGGGATTTCCCTAGTCACTGTCCAAGCTCTTCACCCCAGAAGGGCCTGTTATTTGTGGCTCATTGATTTTACTGAAGTAGCTCCTGCTCTGTAGCAGATCCCCAGGGACTGATCTTTTCCAGGCCAGAGGCAGAGAGGCCAAGAGGGAGCGAGCAGGCGCTTCCCTCCCCTGCCTCTGGCTTCTGACCTCCTTCTCTTTCGGGTTTGGAGGATTCATTCTGCTTGGGACAAGCTGCCGTCTTGGGGGCCCCCGTGGGTCTTTCTTTCCTCTGAAATCCTGCAGTTCGTACAGTTAGAACCACACAGTGAAGGAGCTGATTATATGCTGGACCGTGGTGTGTCCTGGCTGCTTTGTGTGCAGAAATCTTGCGGTTGCCCCCAGACTGCAATAACACCCTTCCCTTATGTCGGCTCAGCACTCGACGGCTCCCGGAACACGTTCGTCTGTGTCATTCCGTGCAGTCCTGGGAGGGCTGGCCCATTTCGGAGATGGGGAAATGGAAGCTCTAGTGAAGTAGGCAGGACTGGATAGCCCAGGGCTGGCTGACTCCAGCTCCTCTACCCCGAACCCACAGAAGGCAGGGGTATGCGGCTGTTCCTCCCGCACCTTCCCTACAGGTCTAGATAGTCCTGGGGAGCCCCTGATACCTGGTTGAAAGTATTCACTGGACCAATGCCATAAGGGAGAGCAGGGTGGGCCCTGAGGTGGCCATGGCCTGCACCTGCGGGGGCCTCCCGGGGTGCTCCCTGCTGAAATGAGCAGAGGCTCCAAAAGGACCAGTGAGGGAAGGGACAATGAGGCCCACGGAAACCTCCTGACAGTGCCAAGTTCCCTTTTGGTTTTGAGCAATTCCTAGGAAGTAAAAGCCAAATCCCTAAACCATAAAATATAGCCAAGTTACTAATAAAAGGCGGCACTGAGTGCTTTGATGTTTACCCCTTTCATTTTGGAAGGACAGGCTAACACAAAAACATGACCCGGGGCAGAGAAATAATTCTGCTTCTGAAATACTCCAGAACTGTCTTGTGTTCAGTCAGTAAAAACGAAGAACCACAGTTCCAGGAAAACTCCGTTCTGTCCCGGAGGGAATCCTGGCCCTTTGGAGAGATGCGGCTGGTCGATGCAGGGATGAGAGGAGAGGTGAGCAGAACGAGTCCCGTTTGCTGAGAGTCATGATAAAAGGTCAGATAGCCCCAGCTGCTGATTCTGGCTCTGGCCATGTCCCATCACCTCCAGCTTCCGTTTGCTCATCTGTAAAACGGAAATCACAAACACCCACCTTGGAAGGTCGTGCTACAGAATAAGTGAGGAAGTGGCTTTGAGATTTCCATCATACGCTATAGCTGCTTGACGTGAACTCTTTGTCTCTCGGTGCTGTGTTAATGGGTACTGTATACTGCAGTGGTTCTGGGAGGTGACTCCAGAGCCAGCAAGATGGCTCAGTTAAATAACAATGCCTCGCCTAGTGAGGGAGTTGGGTTTTCTCAGTCCTTTCAACCCTCTTGAACTTCAGAATGAATGCCTTAGCGAATTACCACTTTTCTCTCATTCTATTTTTAAAATTTTCTTTCAGTGTGATAGTAACGCTCACCACGAGATCTATCCTTGTGACAAATTTTAAGTGCACAATACAGTACTACTGGGTGTTGTACCGTGGATCTCTAGAGCTTACTCCTCTTGCTTGGCCGCAACTTTATACCCGTTGGTTAGTAACGCCCCGTTTTTCTGTCCCTCCAGCTCCCGGCAACCACCATTTTGCTCTGTGATTCTGAGTTTGACTATTTCAGATCATGTAAGTGGAATCATGTAGGATTTTATCTTTCTGTGACTGGCTTATTTCACTTCGTAAAGCGGCCTTAAGGTTCATCCACATTGTGACATATTGTCGAATATCCTTTTGAAAGGCGAAATAGTATTCTGTTGTCTGTATATACCACGTTCAGGTTGTTTCCACATCTTGGCTATTAGGAATAGTGCTGCTACCAGCATGGGAGTGCTAATCTCTCTTCCAGATCCTGATTTCAATTTCTTTGGATGTATACCCAGCAGTGGGATCACTGGATCATATGGCAGCACTATTTTTAATTTTCTGAAGAACCTCCATACTGTTTTTCATAGGGGCTGCATTTCGCATTCCCACCAACGGTGTGCAAGCGTTCCAATTTCTCCATATCCTTACCAACACTTGTTTTTGTTTTTTTTTATAGTAGCTATCCTGACAAATGTGAAATGATATCACATTGTGATTTTGATTTGCATTTCCCTGATGATGAGTGACATTAAGCAGTTTTCCATATACCAGCTGGTTATTTGTGTATCTTCTTTGGAGAACTGTCTATTCAAGGTCTTAGCCCATTTTTAAATCAGGTTATTAGCTTTTTTATTATTGAGATATATGGGTTCTTTATATATTTGAGATTGACCCCTTGACAGATATATGATTGCAAATATTTTCAACCATTTTGTATGTTGCTTTTTTACTCTGTTATTTCCTTTGTTGTGCAGCTTTTTAGTTTGATGTAGTCCCACTAGTTTATTTTTATTTTTGTTGCCTCTGCTTTTGGTATCATATCCATGAAATCACTGCCAAGAGCCTCAAACAAATCCACACATATAGGCAACTGGTCTTTGACAAAGGCACCGAGAACATACAACGGGAAAGGGACAGTCTCTTCAACAAATGGTGCTGGGAGAACAACACCCACATGCAAAAGAATGACACTGGGCCCTTATCTTACACCACATGCAAAAATCCACTCCAAATGGATTAGAGACTTAAACATAAGACCTAAAACTGGGAAATTCCTGGAAGAGAAAGCTTTTCTAACTTGTCTCTTAAGAGCAGGACCAGGTTGGGGCGCCTGGATGGCTCAGTCAGTTGAGCATCGAACTCTTGGTTTTGGCTCAGGTCATGACCTTATGGGTCATAGGATCGAGCCCTGAGTGGTGCTCCGTGCTCAGCGGGGGATCAGCTTGAAGATTCTCTTCCTCTGCCCCTCCCCCAGCCCTCACTGGCACACACTCTGTCTAAAATAAATAAATAAACCTTAAAAAAGAAAAAAGAAAAAGAGCAGGACCAGGTAGTGTGGGGCCTCGGGTAGGCAGGCAGCAGCTGGCTAGACTGAAAGACATATCCTTTGTTGCTATTGTTTCATTGCTCTTTTATTTTTGGCAAGTTTTAGCAGTTTTATATTATGGTATATTATAAAATTTCCTCTAAAATGTATATTTTTAAGAAGTTAAAAAAGCGAGTTAATTTTAATAATAATAATACAGGTGGTAGTATACAGTAAACGTCTTGACAGGAGGTCTCAAATGGCTGGAGTCTGGTAAACACTGCTATTAGACTGCCTATCATTTAGTTCAAAATACCACAGTATGGGCGAACACACTCGTGTGTGTCTGTCTGTGTGTGTATGTGTGTGTGTTAGATTTAAGCTACACGCCAATGATGGTTAGTAAAAATGTGAATCTTCATCAGAAATGAACACTCTGGCAAGTAAAGAACTCTAATCACAAGTCCTCACTCTAGAAAAGGCTATTTCATGGCTTCAGTTATCTTGACCTCTGACCAACACTGTAGCCTTTATTCACCAGCACAACAGTTGTTAGAAATGATATTCTTTACTGGTGAAATGAGCGATACTCTAGAAATATTCTCAGATACTCTGGCCCTTGCATGAAAAGAATGTGCCAAGTCCATCCTCCAAAATGGTACCCTGGGTCTAGGATTCTGAATCCTCTGTGTTCTGTTTCTTCTAGGGGATTTAACTGTCAGACCAGGGTGGGATGAGCCGATCCTGGCACTGGGATATCATTCCATTTGTCTCGAGGAAATGTCCATGCAAAGTGGTGTCAGACTGACAGCTGGTGTTTCAATAAGCTTACAGAACAACTTGAGAGGCTGTGTAGGGAGCTGCTTGATGATAAATGCTTGTGTATGTGACAGCACTTGGCCAAGTTTTGTTTTCACTGTGTTCTTCAATGAACAGAGGTTCTTAAATTTAATGTAGTCAAGTAAATCAATCTTTTAATGGTTGGTACTTTGTGTCTTTAAAAATCCCTCTATACGTAGAGATTATAAAGCTTTTTCCCCCTATTTTTATCTTTTAAAACCTTTTATACTATTGCCTCTTACATTTAGGTCTTTAATTTCCTTGGAAATGATTACATGTGTGGTGTGAGGCAGGGCTTAGTTACCATTTTTTTCCCCCCATAAAGATCCCCACTTACTGAGGAAGCCAACCTTTCCTCAATGACCGGCGAGGCTGCTTTTGTCAGTATTAAAGTGTTCAAATACACACAGGTCTGTTTCTGGCTTCTCTATTTTGTTCCAATGGTCTGCCTACCCTTGTGCCAACACCACACTATGTTAATTACTGTAACTTTATAATAGGTCTAGTAGAGCAGAAAGTTTCTTCCTCGTTGGAATTAGGTTTGGGATACCTACAGCCTTTGTCTATCTTTATCTATTGGAGAATACCAATTTCTACTAAAATAAAGCTAATAGTTATAGATTAAATTGGCTTAAGTCAGCTCACAACAATGCCAATAACGGATACTCAAATGTTAAGTAAAAGTCTGTGTAGTCTGTAAAAGATTTTGCAAACCTTGGAATAGATAGTTTCATCTCCTTCCAGGAGGGCAGTTCCCTTGAAGCCAAGCCGGGGAATTTGGCCAAACCAAACCCCAAAATATCTGCTCTGCTCTGCTTCTTATGATGCATTAATTGCAGGGAGTGGTAACTTCCATGTGGCTCATCCAACATAAGCCGTTTCTTCCCTATGGTGAAACCAGGTGAATTCATGATCTCTATACCATTCCAAGCATCAGCCAGATGCAGGCAGCTGCTGCTATCTCTTTTTATTTCAGGATTTTTAAAAAAGATTTATTTATTTATTTTGGGGGCAGAGGGGCAGAGGGAGAGAGAGAGAACCTCAAGCAGACTCCCTGCTGAGCACGGAGTCTCGGGGCTTGATCCCACGACCCCCAAGATCACAACCTGAGCCGAAATCAAGAGCTGGACGCCCAACTGAGCCACACAGGTGCCCCTCATTTCATGATTTTAAATCTCCTTTTCCAAATCAAATATCTGGAGGTTCATGAAGCCCTGGGTATGAGGAAAGTGTCACTCTGGGGAGAAGCTGGCTGGGCTGGGGTAAGAAGCAGGATAGCACACTTTGGGCTGAGAGACAATAGTTGCTAGGGAAGATACCAGCTGGAAATCCCCAGCTGGCCAAGATAACCCCAGAGGTCTGAAGGTCTTGCCAGCAAGGCCTGGACAAAGGACTTTTAGGCTCTAGAGGTTTGAAAAGACACAAAGAGGAGAAGATCCGAACTTTCCTCTGAGAGCTGGGAGGCAGTAGTAGTACCTTTGTGCCTGGGTGACCTTCCCTGCCCTTCACTCCCCAATCCCTTTTTAAGCATATCCTTAGGAGAGAAAGAGAGGCCGTAAGTGGTATGGGAGGGCCAAGTCCTAAAAGGCTAGCATTCAACCATCAAATCCTCCAATACTACTGTTGTAGGTAACTTTGTTGGACCTCTGTTTCTTCGCCTACACAGTGGGAATAATAAAACCTATTTCTTAAGGTTGTTGGCGGGATGAAAGGAGGTCATGTCTGGCAAAGAGAAGACAAGAGTGATCAGGAGTGATTTTCTGCCCTTCCATGAGGTCTCTTGCCAAGACAAGCGCCATATATCCCCGCACTGCCCCCCTTTACATTTTTTTAAAGATGTATCGAAGTATAATTTATGTATTATAAAATCCACCCATTATAAGTACACAATTCAATGATATTTAGTAAATTATAGAGTTGTGCAACCAACACCACAATCTAGTTTTAGAACTTTTCCATCACCTCAAAAATTTCCCCCGCCTAACGTGTGGTCCATCTCTGCCTGCACTATCCTCAGGCCTCGGAAACCACTGATCTGCTCTCTGTCTCCATCTGCACATTTCATGTAGATGGAATCATGCAACGTGTAGTCTTTTGCATCTGGCTTCTCTTAGCATCACGTGCTTGAGATTCACCCAAGTTGCAGCATTTATCAGGATTTCACTGCATTTTATTGTCGAAAATATTCTATTGTATGGGTATTCCACATTTTCTTTATCTATGCACCTGATGATGGACATCTGGATTGCTTCCAGTTTTTGGCTATTATGAATTAGTACTGCTACAAACATGTACATTCAAGTCTTTGTGTGGATGTAAGTTTTCAATTCTCTGGAGTAGGTATCTAAGAGTGGTCATATCTCACTCGTGGAAGAAAGTGCCAAACTATTTTCCAGAGTGGCTTCTCATCGTGTGTCCCCACCAGAGCGAGGGCTCCAGTTTCTCCATATCCTCACCAGCTCTTGGTTTTGTCTATCTTGTGGATTACAGCCATTCCAGTGGCTGTGTAGGTTTCTCATTACCTAATGATTGCCTAATGAGTAATAAAGCTGAACACCTTTTCATGTGCTTATTAACCATCATGCATCTTCTTGGGTGAAACTTCTATTCAAATCTTTTGTCTATTTTTAAACTGGGACATCTTCATGGTTAAGTTTTAAGAGTTCTTTGTATAGATTCAATACAAGTCCCTTGTCAGAGATGATTTACAAATATTTTCTCCTAATCTGTGACATGTCTTTTTACTTTCTTCACTGGATTTTTTTGAAGTACAGAGTTTGGAAGTTTAAAGATTTTATTTATTTATTTGAGAGAGAATGAGATAGAGAGAGAGAGCATGAGAGGGGGGAGGGTCAGAGGGAGAAGCAGACTCCCTGCTGAGCAGGGAGCCCACTGCGGGACTCGATCCCAGGACTCCAGGATCATGACCTGAGCCGAAGGCAGATGCTCAACCGACTGAGCCACCCAGGCGCCCCAGAGTTTGGAAGTTTAATGAAGTCCAATTTATCAATTTTTCTCTTTTGGTGTCATATCTAGGAACTCTCTGCCTAAATCATGGTCATAAAGATTTTCTCCTATGTTTTCTTCTAGAAGTTTTACAATTTTAGCTCTTATGTTTAGGTCTGTGATCATTTTGAGTTGATTTTTGTGCATGGTGTGAAGTAGGGATCCAACTTAATTTTTTTTTCCTTTTTTTTTTTGGTGTATGGATATCCTATTATCCCACACTGTTAAAAACATTATCCTTTCCCTATTGAATTTTTTGGCAGCACTGCTGAAAATCAATTGACCATAAATTTCACAAAAGTTTATTTCTAGGCCCTCACTTCTGTTCCACTGATCTACGTGCCTATCCTTATGCCAGTCTTGATTACTGTAGCTTTTGTAGGAAGTTTTGAAATGGGTACTATAAGCCTCTAATTTTGTTCTTTTTTTCATAATTGTTTTGCCTATTTTGGGATCCTTGCATTTCTCCATATAATTTAGGATCAGCTTGTTAATTTCTACAAAAAAGCTTACTAGGAGTTTGACAGAGATTATACTGAATGTATAGATCAATTGGGGAAGAACTGCCAGCTTCATTTTATAGTGTTTTTTTGTTATTATTTGTTTGTCATTGAGATTTGTCTTTTTTATTGTACTTCCAATCCTGTCCTTTGCCCATTTTCCCTGTATGGTTGTTTGTCTTTTTCATATCAATTTCTACAGATTCCACATAACACACACACACACACACACACACACACACATTGTTCTCATTAAGAAATTCATCCTGACCCCCAAATTCTAATTTATTCTCCTAGATTTTTTTAAGTTTGTATTTAAATTCCAGTTAGTTAGTATTCAGTGTAATATTAGTTTTAGTGCACGATACAGTGATTTAGTACTTCCACACTTCACCTGGTGCTCAGCACAGCAAGCGCACTCTTCAATCCCCACCACTATTTCACCCATGTCCCCGCTCCCCCGCCCCACCCCGCCTTCGCCTCTGGAAACCGTCAGTTTGTTCTCTATAGTTAAGAGTCTGTTTCTTGGTTTGCCTCTCTTTTTTTTTCCCCTTTGCTCGTTTGTTTTGTTTCTTAAATTCCACATATGAGTGAAATCATATGGTATTTGTCTTTCTTTGACTGACCTGTTTCACCTAGCATAATACTCTCTAGTTCTATCCGTGTCATTGCAAATGGCAAGATATCATTCTTTTTTATGCCTGAGTAGTAAGAAGTGCCATTTTAACACTACTGAGTCTTCTAATCCACGAGTAAGTAATGTCTCTCCATTAATTTAGAGCTGGTTTAGTTTCTCTCAACAGTGTTTTGTAGTTTCAATGTATAAACCCTGTACTTCTTTTATTCAATTTATTCCTAAGTATTTTATTCTTTTTTTTTTAAGATTTTATTTATTAATTTGAGACACAGAGATACAGAGAGGGAGAGAGAGCATGAGCAGGGGCAGAGGCAAAGGCAGAGGGAGAGGGCGAAGCAGGCTCCCCACTGAGCCAGGAGCCCGATGGAGGAGGGCTCGATCCCAGGACCCTGGGATCATGACCTGAGCCAAAGGCAGACGCTTAACCATCTGAGCTACCCAGGCGCCCCCAAGTATTTTATTCTTTTTGATGTTATTGTGAGTGGAATTATTTTCTTAATTTCATTTTTGGATTGTTCATGCTTAGTATTTAGAGGTACAACTGATTTTTTTTTAAATAAAGAAAGATTTTTTTATTTTATTTTTTTTCTCAATGAGGCTCCATGCCCAATGTCAGGCTTGAACTCACAACCCTAAGATCAAGAGTCTCACATTTCACCGACTGAGCCAGCCAGGTGCCTCTACAGTTGATTTTTTTTTTCTTTTAAAGATTTTATTTATTCATTTGAGACACAGAGAGAGAAAGTATGAGCAGGGGGAGAGGCAGAGGCAGAGGAAGAAGCAGGCTCCCCGCCGAGCCAGGAGCCCAGTGCGGGGCTCAATCCCAGAACCCTGGGATCATGACCTGAGCCGAAGGCAGATGCCTAACCATCTGAGCCACCCAGGCGCCCCAACAGTTAATTTTTTATATTGATCTTGTATCCTGTGATCTTACTAAACTTATTAGTTCTAGTAGTTTTCTTTTTTTTCTTGTGGCTCCCTTATGATTTTCTCCAACAGAATCATGTCATCTGTGAATCAAGGCAGTTTTATTTCTTCCTTTCCGAACTGTATGCCTTTTATTTTCTTTTTTCCCTGTGTACACTGGCTAGAACCTCCAGGAAAATGTAGGACAGATGTGAGAAGAACAAATACATATGCTTTGTTTCCGATCTTTGCTGCTCCATTGTTAAGGCATTTCTTGTTATTCCCAACCTTCTCCAATCAGAGCTGCTAGTGATTTTAAGTTAGAGAAATAATACTAAAGGTAAGGGAACCCAGACAAAGGAAAAGCATGCTTCTTTCCCAACCACAGCTGCAAATCAAAGGAAATGTAGCCAAAAGGCAGGCCCCTTGTGATTTAGAACATTCAAGGGATTGGCAGCCAGCTGCACTGTCCAAGGACAGGGACTGAATAACTTCTGGAACATTCACACTCAGTGGAATACTATGCATCCATTGAAAGTAGGTTCAAGAAGATGTTTTTATAGCATGGGGAAATTCTTATATCAAAATATCAGAGAAAAAAGAAAGAGCAACAAAAATAACACATATGGGATGGTGTCAACACCATAAAGAAATGCATATAGAGACAAAAACTAGAAAGGAAACATGTAGAAACCTTAATAATTGTTGTCTCTGAGGACTCATGGGTGGTTGATGTTCTGGTTTTTACATTTCTTTCAACTGCAGATTGCTCGCAATGACTATTTTGTAGCCAGAAAGGGAAAAGAAGAAATGACCTAAAGGGAAGACATGAGACACAGGGAAGTGTTAGCATCTCTTAGACTTACCTTACAGTACTCATCGATCGGTATGAGGCGTTTGACAGCCACGTCCCGGATGTGGCTCCGTCGGAAGAGAATTTTGCCTGCAGGAGTGAAGAGCACATGTGGCATTGTAAGGGGGCAATGACAAGTTCTCAGCAAACCGGGAGGGTGTGGATGTGGCTGCCTCTGGTAGGTCTGAGTGGTACCCAAATTCTGGCTTCCATTAACATCCCCTGCTGGATGTCCACAGGGCCTGGATGACCCCATGCATGGTCCTCCAAAGCCTTGTTCACAGCTCAAATGCAAGGGCTTGAGGGAGTGGGGCCCAGGAGGCAAGTTTTGGTGAGATAAGGGAGGCTGGATCAATCCTGAGAAGGAAGGGGCTCCTACCAGATGAAGAAGAAAGGCCAGATCTGATAATCGAACTCTCCGGTTCTCAGAGGGGTGAGCAGTAGAGTGGACAACCTAGCAGCTCAGCCTCCTTTCCTCTTCTGTCCTCCCATGCCTAGTCTAGTCTTCCATTCCGCAGATAATCCATACTCTTTCATTATTCTGTGCCTTTCCCTCTGTCTGGAATACTTTCCTCATCCAACCTCACCCACCATCCCAGTTGAGAAACTTTTATCTACTTCAAATGGATTAAGAGTTCCTGTCTCTTTCTGATTGTACGCACTATCGATTTGTATCTTCTTCTTTCCTCATGGGGAAAGTCATGGGGCTCAGAGTCATGGGGCTCTGCACACATAGGATTTGACTGGACCTTAATCAATTTTGTACCCTCACCACATGGCACTCATACTTGATGAATGTATAAAGGTGGATTTCACTTGCCAAGATGACAAATCCTTCCAATTGCTTCCCCAATCAGCTGTGTGTAACAGAAGGGTTCCAAGCCTTCCTGCCTCACCGAAAACTAGCTGAGAATCAGTCTACTACTTGTTTGGTGATATCCTGAACACTGGTTGTGGTACTAGATCTTCCAGTGTGATGTGTGGGCAGGTAACAGGCAAAGACAAGTATATAAACGATGAGGGTGTCTGGAAACATCCAAGATGCTAAAATGCTATCGGTGAGGTTTGTTTAAAGCAAATTGGTGAGTTTCTGTGAGTCTAATAGGGGAGTGGGGAGATGGTGGCCAAGTGCATGCACTGACCATTAAGACGGGTGGCCTCACCGTTCTGGACCTCTCACACAGGCAGGGGGCAGGAAAATCAGAAATAAGACACCAAAGGGGGTGCCCAGCTTATGCAGAGTGCCAGGAGTCTCCAGGGGAAGGTCAAAGAGGAGGGCACAGGGAGCCCACAGCTCTTCCAATAGCCAAGTATGGAGAGCTTCTGGTCAGAGGAGGCAGGTCAAGGAGAGCAATTCGGGTCACAAGGCCGGCAGGGCAAGGAGAGATCAACCAGTGCTCCAACATGGCTCTGGCGAGGCCACAATCTCCAAAGATCAAGCTTGGGTGAGCAGGAACAGGACAGTAGGAAGGTCCAAAGGAGGGGCACTGAGTGGCTCAGTCATCAAGCATCTGCCTTCGGCTCAGCTCATGGTCCCAGAGTCCTGGGATGGAGCCCCGCATCGGGCTCCCTGCTCAGCGGGGAGCCTGCTTCTCCCTCTCCCACTCCCCCTGCTTGTGTTTTCTCCCTGTCTCTCTGTCAAATAAATTTAAAAAATTAAAAAACAAACAAAAAAAAGGTCCAAAGGAGTCTTCATAAGATAGAATTGAAAGGGATGATGGGAAACAGCCTACTGACTCCAAGATTTGCAATGCAGGCTGGTTAGGGAGATTTGCACTCAAAAAGCCAATGTGGTTAATCTAACACTTAACATAATCTGACCCCTGGCTCTTGGGCAAACGAGCACAATTAGGAAATTATGCAGATATGGTCAACCTAATGGTGAAGTTTTTTTTTTTCTGCTTAATTTCTATCATTTAAAAAGAAAACAATAACCCAGAGTGAGATAAAATACATGTTCCTCATATTCTTTAATAACAGGGAATCTCCTTTGTTTATTATGGTGATTGTTTTAATTCTGCTTATGAGCCAAACTTCTGACATACCATGTTTATTAGAAAAGAAAAATCTAGAACAAAATGCATCACAGGATTCAAAGTGCTTGTCTCCAAGGGGTGGAAGACAGAGGCTTTTTGTTTTCTTCTTTGACTTTCCCCAAATTTCCTACCATAAACATGTATTGCTTCTGAAACCAGAAAGTTTTCATGTCATTTACCACAAAAAAGCAAAATATGCAGCCAAGTGGGGATGGTTTACAACCTGGTGCACCTGCTTTTATTCAGTTACCGTGAGCCCTCGATGGGCCAGCACAGGGGGCCTGCCCTCTTGACACTGTCAAGTGTTTCCCAACCGGGAGGGACGCTGTTGACATTCCGGGTGGGGCAGTGCTTCCCTATGTGGGAGTCCCCCACCCTGCAGGATGTTTAGCATCCCTGGCCCATCCCCATTTCCACCCCCAGTCATTGTAATAATCAAATTACCACCCTCGTGGGTGGGACTGTTTGCAGTGTAGAACCTCCAGGAGAATCCCGAGCCTTTAGGAAAAACAAGGAACGCCTGCCTGATGAGAAATCTCCCACAGTAAATGCTTCCTGCCTCTAATCTGTTTCTCAGAATTGGAGAGGAGTCCCTACCAAAAACATTTGGGTCCCATTTTGATATGATGTCCCCTTCTATAAATCAGAGGAAGGGTGGGGGAGTGGGGTATTCAGGCCTCTTACTGGGAAGCCTGTGACCCAACTCAAACAATTCACAATAGGCACGTTGCACGCACGGGCCCATGGGAACAGCACAGGCTGGTCCTGGAGTCACCACCGACGAAGAGAATTCACTCAAGGCCCAGCCTGCAGGGGCTGAGAGAGAAGGATAGAGAACTCTGGCACCTTCAAGGTCTCCTAGGGGTGTGACATGACAACAAAAGGACCACTCCTCTCCCTGAATGGCCTAGGAGTCTCCGGGCATATGGCAGACGCCCTGCCAACAAGGGGGACAGGAAGCCCTGTGGTGGCACCTGCTGGGGAGGCCATAGGCGCTGTAGTCAGCCAATCCAGGGTGACTGTGCTGCCTTGGGAAATGTATTTACTTCCCAGAGCCTCAGTCTCCTCATCTGTAAAATGGGAGAGCAGCCCTTATTTCTTAGTAGTAACCTCCATGACTCACCCAGCACAGGGCTTGGCCCTTCCTAGGTGCTCACAAAAGAGTAATCACATTTTTTTGTTGTTTTGTTTAAACAGGTTAGATGATACTGACTCATACTCTGTAATTAAGAGCACATGTTCTTTCCTCAACCTGCAGCTTGGTTTCTTAAGACCTGCCTCTGATAGGCTAATTCATCATCCATCTGCAGCAGACCTCGAGCCCGGCTCAGACCCTGGGCTGTGGGGCAGAACCATGTGGCCAGTACCTCCTTGGCTGGGGGCTCTGAGTGAAATGCCAGTTGGGACAATGCCCTTTATCTGTGCCTCATGGGTTTCTGTGTGAGTTGTGGGGAAGGAGGGTGAGGCTTCCCCGGCAGGCCAGCCTTCCTGGAGTGGAAAGGGTGCTAGGCAGAGAGCATAGCCTTTGGTGGGAACGGGCAGGCTTTTGTTTTCCAGTGGTGGAAGGCCAAACTGTAAGTCTTATTTTTCAAGCCACATCCTCTGCCAAGTTGGCTTCCCCAGCTCTTGCTGGGATGGAAAATTGTACAGGGCTGCTTCACCCTCCCCCTGCCTTTGTGCTAACAAGAGACTTGCTTTTGTTCTGCTGACGCGGCAGTCTTGGCAGAAAATGGACCCCTAGGGGAGGGGATGTTCCTCCTGTGTATCCCTGCCCTTGGCCTTGGCCTCAAGGAAGAGTTAAGAGGTGGGCCATGAAGGGATGCTCTAGGGGTCCTGGGGCCCAGCCACACCTCTCCGAGCAGCAAGTGCATGCCCCAAGCAGGAAAAATGGGGCTGAGTCTCTGAGAACAGCATTTTCATAAATTCGTGGGTGGAAAAGGATTCCGTAACCATGAAAGCTTTCAGGGGCTTGGGAGAGGGTCAGCTCAAGTTCTTCCCTGTGCTGGGAAGTTTTTTCATAGCTGGCTTTTGCCTTTCATCCAGTAAAGAGTTATAACTCCCTGCTTTCCTTTCCTTCCTTGAAGAAAAAAACCTACGATTGGGGTCCAGTTCAACTTGAATATTCAGATTGATCATTGAAGTATGACCCTAAAACATGAATACGAAGAAATTCCCAAGGAATGTCCCAGGATCCTGTTTCTGACCTTTGCAGAGAACCCACTATGTGCCAGGGAGAGAAGCTTTGTAAAGCGGGAGGCATTGTCCCATTTTACAGATGGAGAAACTGAGGCTTGGGGGCAGGGGGTTTTCATCAGCGTGAGGTCACAGAATTGGGTCTGTTTGACTCCAAAGCACAAGCTCTGGAGCACTGCTAGTTGGCTGTTGCATTGGTACACTGGGTTTTCTCCAATAGGGAACAAAAATTCTAGTGTGACTGCACACTTTCTCCGTGGAAGAACTAAAAACGTTAGCTTTTTTAGGCAAATGATTCTCCCAGTAGATGAGGCCTGGCAAATACATCTACCCTGTTTCTAAATCCACTCTGTGATGCCATTATCTGGAAGAACCACTCGATGTTCTGATGGCAGAACCCTGGAGTAGGGAGGAGAGAGTGGGCTTCTGAGGGACTCAGGGAGTCCCCCTCCTCTCAGGGCCTGCTCCCTCATCAGCAAAATGAAAAAGATCTAAAGGGCCCTTCCAGCTCTGAATATCTGTGATTTAGGGCGACTATCAATTTGCTGATTATCTGTACATAAAAATAATAGTAAGTGCTTGACTGCTGTTAGTTATGTGCCACTTAGCACCTAGCTAATCCTCACAACAACTCTATTATTTAAGTATTACTATTATCTACAATTTGCAAATGAAGAATGAAACTCCGCATGCTTAAATAATTTCCTGAAGGTAACAGTGTTTGAGTGGGGGGCATTGGGATTTGAACCTGGGCTGTCTGACTTCAGGCATGAATTTTGGAGCCAGCCAAAGCTGTGTTTGAAGCACAGCTCTGTTATCTGTGCAAATGATTATAAATTTCTCTGAGCCTCAATTTCCTCATCTGTAAAATGGGCACAGGGTTGTTCTGAAGACTAAACAAGGTAATGAATGTAAAGCACTTATCCCCGTGACGGCCTACAGTAGACATCCAATATTATTACTTGAGGTAATAACTCTGGTTTGGGTAGCCCATTTTTTTGAGCTGAAGCCTTAATACTATTCCTTTGGTAAGGAATTTTTTTGGTGGGGGGAAGAAACACTTAATGTCTTAAGGGCAGGGATCAGCCATGAGTGTATTAACTCCTCCATAGTGCCTGGAGGAGTGCCTGGCACTCAGAAGGTGCTTGGCAGCTGTGGCAGATAGGCAGGCAGATTTCTAAAATGGACCCCCAAAGATGTCCCATTGTCATCCCCAGAGCCCCAGAGCCCCAGAGCCTATACATATGATGAGATCTCACTCCTGGGATCATGTTACAACATATGCCACAGTTCTATTTAAGAGAGGGAAGTTATCCTGGATTAGCTAAGTAGGTATAATGTAATCACATGAGCCCTTAAAAGCAAACAGCTTTCTCCAACAGGTGGCAGAAGGGGAAGTCAGAGAGATTCAAAGCATGGGAAAGATTCAATGCTCCACCGCCAGCTTGAAGATGGATAAGGAACGCAGTCAGCCTCTGGAAGCTGAGGGGTCCCTGGCTGAGAGCCAGCAAGGAAACATGTATTCTACCTCCATAGCTGCAAGGAATTGAATTCTGCCAACAACCTGAATGAGGCTGGAAGTGGATTCTTCCCTAATCCTCCAGATAAGAGCCGAGCCTGGCCAAGATGATGACCTCTGCCTTGGGAGACTCTAACCAAAGAACCCAGCAGCACCTGCCTGGACTTCCTACCAACTGAACTTGAGATAATAAATGAGGGTGGTTTTAAGCTGCTAAATTGGTGTGAATTCATGACATGGCAATGGCAAAGTAATACTGCAGCCATAACAAAGATGCCACTCACTACAAAAGCTTTATGAGCTCTAATTATTCCCATTGTAGAGAGAGAAAAAACTGAGGATCCTGGAGGTGAAGTATCTTGCCTAAGAGGATGGTACAGCATCCAACCCCAAAGCCCATATTCTTAGGCACTAATTTCTACAAACGGCTGGGACTCTGGTCATTAGGACAATGCCCCAGGAAGCTGAGCTGAGAAATGCGGGGGCTGTCCTGGATCCCCCCAGAGCCCCTCTAACAGCATGTGTCTCACCCACCTGGCAGAAAGGGAATGATCCGCTGTTTGGGATCCTTCTGTCCTCCTTCCATGGGAAATTTGTCCAACATCTGCATCTAAACAGGGGGAGAATAGCAAAAACGGAAGCCTTTAATATGATAAATGCATTTCTGACA
Organism: Callorhinus ursinus; assembly: GCF_003265705.2. NCBI lineage: Eukaryota > Metazoa > Chordata > Mammalia > Carnivora > Otariidae > Callorhinus > Callorhinus ursinus. The sequence goes on along the minus strand of NW_027397065.1, from coordinate 31,768,130 downwards.
TTTTAAGGGAATTACGTGAAATATGTGATTTAATATATAAAGGCTCACTGTGTTCAGCTTTTCAGAAACCCAGACTAATGGGAAGGCAATATCAACTGGACCTAGGATTTCCATAAAAAACAATTCTCTCTGTTCATAGCCGCCATATCAGTGAAGGCTCAGAGCTGGGGGAGACCACTGTCAGTTTTCCTGGGGGTCTCCAGCCAAAGGACCTGAAATGTGAACAATACCCCCAGAGCCACCAGAATTCCACTGACAGCAGGTCAATCTGTTTCCTAAGAATTGCAGGTTTTGTCAGGTAACAAACCACTGGGACTCAATTAGTCTGGTTAGGTCTATGCCTGTGAGATCATTACACTCCCCTGCCACACTAAGATTCCCCAGGTTGGCCCAACAGATAGATCTGTGCCCTGCTCTGTGCTAGGTACATGGGGTTCAGAGATGAAAAGACTTGAAGTCTAGAGAGCCAGAAGAGGAAATAAATCCTTACAGGGCGGTGTAGGAAGCACCTTCAGAGGTATATGTAGGCTGCTGTAGAGGGGAGAAGGAACAGGGGCCGAGTTGCCAAACTGGAAACCTTTACTAGTGTGATAAATGCCTCTCTGATTTGATATACAAAATCCCAAGGACCTGTGGCTTATGGTCTTGGGGAAGTGACAGACCCTGGGTCTCATCTCTAAGTTGGCCATAATGATACCAACGTGCAGTGTTACTTTACGGATTAAAGCGGGGCTGTGGTAGTGACTGAGGCTGCCATCAGATTTCTGGTTCTTCTCCTGAGCACACGGTAGATTTGTACTCCCCACCTCCTTGCGGTGGGATGTGGCCGGTTAAATGTGAGCAGAAGAGACATGTGTCACTTTGGGGTGGGAGAGTTATGAGTGGTGCGTGATTTACTACCCTCACTTCTTTCTGCCATGTGACTGGCCACACTGCAGACAGTAGCTTCTCTGCCACTGAGGGTCCGGAGTCCCCAACAACCACGGAGGGAGATGGACCCTAGTTGTATAGAGAGGCTCTCTGTCATAGCATCATAGCCACCCTACTGGTACCTGGGCCCGGGATTCAAACAGGAAGGGACTCTTGAGCCTCCCACGTGACGGCTGGAATGTGAAAAGCCTGCTCATCGTTTCTTCTCCAGCAGAAAGTCACCCTGGCATTCAAGATGCCCCTCTGTAGAAGGAAAGAAGCCCTGCATAGCCCTGGAGAAATAAGCACAGCTAGTGCATAGGGGGAGGGAGGAGAGGTCGCAAGGGCAAGAGAAACAGGTTATCTGTGCCAGGCACAGACTAGATTCTTTAGACACATGCTCTCACTAAATCTTCTGAACACTCCTTCAAGGTGGACATGATTAGCCAGGAAACTGGAGCCCAAAGAGGGAAGAAATCTGCCACGGGCCTGCAGCCAGCAAGCGGCGTGGCCAGAGATGGAAGCCCGTGGCTTCTCTGCCGTCACACTACCCGCCTCGATGAAAACGGATTGCTCTGTGGGCCTGGGAGGCAGGCGGGGGCTCCCTGCCCCGTTGGTGCTGTCTTCTGTGATGCCCCTGGGGAGGCCGGTCCGCCTCGGCTTGGCCGGCACCCTGATGGGCTGCCCAGAGGTCACGGTCTGATTTGTGGTTTCCTGTTGGCCCTACTCTGTGCTGCGTGACAATGGGACATGCTTGGTCCACCGTCATTCAGCAACTGGAGAGCCCACAGCAGGCCTGCTGCAAAGGCGGGCTGCTTTCTTTGAATCCAGGAGCTTTCCGACTCTGGGACAAAGTAGGTACTCAACACCAACCGACCAAAGCAATGAAGGCAACTGAGTGGAACACTCTAGGAGACAGCTTCACGTGTTCACTAAGTGCCCTAGTTAATACTCTTCATATCACTAATATTAAATAAGAATTAGTCACCACTCTAACAGTTGTTTGGCAGTTTACGGTTAGCAAGCCTTCGCATGCATGATTTGATCTGACCTTCACAGTAACTCTGTGATATAAATGTACGCTGCCCATGTCCCAGATAGGAGAAACTGGGGAGCAGAGAGGGACAGCTGCTTGAGGTCACCCAGCTGAGTGGTGGTCCAGCCAGTTCAAGGACCTTAATCGAAATCCCACTCTCTTTCCCTAAGGTCACTCTCAAAGGTGGCTTTGGAGTGTCATGCAAGCGTGAAAAATCAGCCTGAGATGAAGTAAGTTTAATATTCTGTGCACAGGTGAACAGCATGCTTTCTTTTGAAAAGCGGGGTGATAGATCAGTCTCAGCCACAGAGTCTTTTAGAGATGATAGGTTTTGCCTAATGCCATCTTTTTTGGTCCTTCTCAATTTTATTTGTTAGGACAATGCTGGAACACCGATAAAGGGAACTCAGGAGAAAAAAAAACAAGGTATGCACCAGTGATCCATCCACCTGACCATGCCCGTTCACCCTTCTCCCAGCATCCTTCTGAGCCTCTGTCTGAAGGAGGCCAGAGAACCCCCAGTGCTGCCTGCGGTCTCTGACAGTGTGTCTTAGGAAGTTACTCTCTCATCCTTTTTCCTGACTTGCTTTTACCCAGACAAGCATGGCCCAAAGAGCTGAAGTGTCCTCTCAAGTGTTGCCAATTGAGGCAGCAGACCTGGGTTTCATGATGCAATATCTAACCACAGATGGTACCCCTGGGGACCAGACAGTCCTGGGGTTACATCTTGATGCTTCCTCAGGCCAGCTGTGTGTCAGGGGCCAGCCTCCTCGCCCAGGGAGCCCGAGTCACCATCTGGGGAACGAGGACCACAGTCTGCCTGGCAGAGTCTCGCTATGTCCGTGAACGCTGAACGTGAGCCCTTCGGGGACATCCAGGTGCTCAACAACGGATCCCCTCTCTCCTGGCACTCCGCCCCCTAAAGAAGACATTATTCTAAAAGTTATTTGGGAATGATTTTTAGTAGTTTGTGAGGCTGTGTGTTTTAGAAATTGTGTTAAATACACTTAACATAAACTTTACCATTTTGAACATACAAGGAGTGGCATTAAGCACATTCACATTGCTGTGGAACCATCACCACCATCCATCTCCAGAACCTCTTCATCATCCTAAACTGAAAGTCTGTCCCCATTAAACACTAACTCCCTATTCTCCTCCCCCAGCCCCTGGCAACCACCATTCCACTTTCTATCTATACAAATCTACCTGTTCTAGGTGCTACATGTCAAGGAATCGTGCAGTATTTGTCCTTCGGTATCTGGCTTATTTCGCTCTGCATCATGTCTTTGAGGTTCATCCATGTTGTAGCAGGTGTCAGAATGTCCTTTCTTTTTAAGGCTGAATAACATTCCAGCACAAGGCTGTGTTTTAAGGTTAGCAAAACTCCTCAGACTATCCAAGTCCCCTCAGGAGCCAGAGCTTGGTTGTCCAACAGAACCTTCTGCAATAATGGCAATGTTCTATATCTGCACAGTTCCTTACCGTAGCCACTAGCCCTAGATGGAGCTCCAAGGCTGAGCACTTGAAACATGGCTCCGGAGATGGAAGAATCGAACTTTTAATTTTATTTAACTCTTATTAATTTAAATAGCCTCACATGACTAGTGCCATGATCACAGACAGTGCAGGGCTGAACTATTAACACCCATCCTCCTCATTTAGCTTTATCCAGTTTTATTTCACTTTCTTTATCCCTCTGTCAATGGTCATGACAATCTAAGAGGACTATTTGCAAGGACAGGAGATCAGAGGCCTGTGAGGTATTTTGCTTTTGGTCTTAGTGTGTCCAGATTCATAGGCCACAGGCTGCTTCTATCCAGAGGGCTGTCATACTTGGCACCCACAGGCCACATTCCAGACACTCTGTGGGGACCCCTGGACCCAGGCTGTCTGCAGCAGCAGGACCAGAGGCATGCCGGGCTAAGGCCAACTGTAGACTGCTCTCCTTGGAAACTAGAAAATCCATCCCTTCCCTCCAGTTAATGAAAGGAAGTGGTGCTCGGGGTGAGGAGGACTGGAAACCGAGGAAGAAAGTGAGTCAGTCTGGGGGACGGGAAGGGAGAGGGAGCCACGTCAAGTGGCCACATCGCAGGCCTCCACGGGGGATGAGGGAACACTCCATCAGCAGTTTTCAAGATCAGCTTGTGGTAGAGAGAAAGGAGACATGCTGTCCAAGGAAAACAGTGTGGAAGCTGGCGTGGAGGGCCACACGTGGTTTGTGTTAGTGGCAGACTGGACTTGAAGGGCTTTACTCCCTCAGCATCACTAAGCCTCCCGTCCCAGAAGAGCCAGAGCAGACCGTGGAGACTGTCACGCACAGCTGCCGACAGGGTCGCTGGGAAGCCACGTGGTCCTTGGAGCGCGACAGGACATACCCGGAGCCGCCTGACATGGCTCGCTGTCTTTGGAGATTCTGTCCCCTTGAGGGGTGGTCTGGGGAAATGTTAACATGCTCAGGTGTCCTGGGGGACATGCCACGTGGGCCCTGCCTCCCCCCCCGTCTCTCCACCTCGCTCTTCTCCCTGCGGCCCTTTGGTCCAAGTCAGCAGGTCCTCAGTCTGACTTCCTTACTGGTCTGCCTGCCCTTGGGCCTTCCCCAGCACCGCCTCCCTGGTATGAGCTGGGTACCTGGCATACAACTGTGCAAAGAATGAATGAGTAAAAAAAAAAAAAAAAAGTGGTTATCGGGTTTGGTCAGCCATGGAAAGCCCTCCCCTATTCTGCTGTCTAGGACAGGAGAAATTAGGTTCCAGGGGGCAGCAACAGGACCTGGCCTGGGATTCAGAGGCAACTGACCAACACAATCTTGCTCCTTTCTCTTTCAGAAAACAAGAATTGCTGACTGTGTGGGAAAGGGCAGCTACGGTACTGTCTCAGCTACCCACCACCGAGATGGCCCCAGCTTTTCAGATGGAAGGGAAGAAAGACTCCATCAGGCGTGTACAACATGTGGGAGGCACTGCAATTTCAGAAGACAGTGCCTGTGTGTGAGGACCCAGCCAAGACAGTACTCGGATAAATATGGCTGGCAGACTCCGAGGCCAGCTGCTGGCTAGGATCTTGCTGGGCGGCCTTCCCGGCTGGGCCAGGCCTGCCTGGGGAGAGGGAACCCTTCGGCTCTGCCACCCCTGTACCTGCCCCCAGAAAAGATGAGAAGACACTCCCTTCCCTTTGGCCTCTGGGGTGGAGCACGGGGGCTTCCGGGCAGACATGCTCCAAAGCTCAGAAGTGCACTTGGGGCTGTCAAACTCCCAGAGAAGGGCCAGGTCAGTCTTGTCTCAGTCCCACTTGGAAACAGTGACTTCTGCTGTGTGCACTGGGATAGCCGCTCCCATTTCTGGATCTCGGTTCCCTTCTCTGGGGAGAAACAAAGGTGCAGATCCAGATGCTGCCTCCGCTTTGCCTTCAGCTCTGGGATGTGGTATGTCTAGAAACAGCTCCCCCTGCAAGCCCCCGTCCCTAGGAACAGCCCTTTCTGGGTCCCCACAGATGGAGTGTCCCTGTGTACAGGACACGTGTGATGGCACTTCTCCTCCGAGGTCCCTGCTGGGCAGAGTGACCCAGCTGGCCGTGTCCCCCGCCACCAGAATTCTGCCAGATGCCCAGCTAGAAATCCTGCCTCTACACTTTGCACACGTGGTTTCCTCTTCATGAAAAGCCCTCCCCTATCCTGCCGGCAGGTCAGCTCCTTACTTCAGGTCAAGGCCCTGCTCAGATATCAGCTCCTCCAGGAAGCAAGCTCTGCCTGAGGCTCCCTGGCTGGGACAGAGGTCCCTCTCTGCACACCTGGGGTCTGGCTCAGCACATATTTAACCGTGCCTTCCGCGGGGAGAGCCCTGGTTCCGTTGAAGACCATGACACCGGCCTGGCGGGACACACTGAGCCAGTGGGAAACTCACAGAGGGCAAAGGTCGCATGGCACGGTGTAGAGTGGACCCCTCCCACATCTGAGGCCTGTTTGTGAAGGGCCTGTGTTGTGCTCGGAGCCGCCCTCCGCAGGATAGGCTCTGCCCGCTTCTTAGTGGGAGTGCCAAATGGGCCTCCGAAGGCCAGCTCTAGGCAGAGCTCTGCGGCAAATCTATCTTCGAACAGACAGATGTAACGTCAGTGCTGGGCCTCAAGGAGGCTGGGGGGCTGAGTGGTTAGGAGCACGGGTTTCAGACTCAGCCATACCTGGGCCTGAATCCTAGCCATGCTGCTTCTGGGCACATGACTCTGCATCTCCGAGCTTCTGCTTCCCTGTCTATGACTTCAGGCTTGTAAGTGAGGACTGAATGAGATGGCACAGAAAGTGGGCACCTGGCGCATTTCAGTAAATGCTCGCTGACCCTGTCACTGCATCACTCAAACCCCATTTCCTCTAGGCACTGCCCTCGACGCTCTGCGTGTTCTGGCTGTCCCCATGCCCTGCTCGGATGCCAACTCCCTCTGGCACCCTGGGATGGACTCTCCAGCGTGAGCCCCAGCAGGGCAGAAAGGGAGATTCAGAGAGGCCTGCCCAAGGCCACATCGCTGGTAACACAGAGCTGACACCAGGTCTTCCCATCCCAAGACCAGGGCTCTATCACCTGCACCCTTGTGTGAATGAGACACGAGCTCAGATGACCACTAGAAAGTGGCAGGTATGACGACCAGGGTCTGGCTGTTCTAAGCGTAAGAGGGTTAGGAAATCATACCAGAAGGTGAACTGTCATAAAGGGGGCCTTCTCGCTGGTGACTGTGAGTCTCTTTTCCCACAAAGGAGCCTGAGGCATGTTCCTCCTTTCTACCCCAGGCAGCCTCCCTGCAGACTATTTCCTCTGCCTGAATGTCCTGCCCCGACCGGGAGGAGCATCTGCTGTTTCATCTACAGGCTATTTCTTTTACTCCCGTCCCTAGGCTGGCCCTGACTGGCCCAGCCATTGACCCAAGATGAACCAATGAGACTTTTACTTAAATTGTTGGGGGTGTTCTTCTTTTTCCTGAAGCCACTGAGCTGACCTGTTGGATACAGCTTAGAGCTGTGGCCACCACTACCACATACCACCCTGCTTGGGCACAGAGAACGCTAAGAAGTGGAGAAAGGCAGGTCCTCATTGACATTTTTGCCCCTGGATCCAGCCATACCTGAAGCCAAGAATGCTTAGATGTCTCAGTTACATTTAGCTAATCAATGTTCTTTTTGAGTAATCCATTTTGACTGGGTTTCTGTCATCTGCAACTAAAACAAGTTCTGACTAAAAGAAGATCTCACAGCCAGTAAGTGGCAGCGTTTAGATCAAAGCCCAGGATCTTAACCACTCTATTAAACTGGCATCGTCTCTTCCTCTAATCTTTACGCCAGTTCCTAGCAACAACCCGTGCCCATCAATAAATCCCAACAGCTGACATTTGCTCAGGGCTGGACAGCCCAGAAACTGCTCACACGTGTCATCACTTTTTAAAAAAGGCAATTGAGATATACTTCTTATACCATAAAATTCACCCTTTTAAAGTGTACAATTCAGTGGTTTTTAGTATATTCACAAGGCTGTGCAACCATGACCATCACCCAATTCCAGAACATTTTCATCACCCCCAAAAGACACCCAGTACCCACAAACAGCCTCTTCCCCTTTTCCCCTCCCCCCAGCTCCTGGCAACCACGGATCTGCTGAACCTACCTCTTCTGGACACACATCACCATTTTTAGGTCCATATAAGCCTTGTGAAGTAGCCACTAGAGAGAGGGACACTAGAAGCAAAGTGGCTAAGAGTGCGGCTTCTGGAGTCACCCACCCAGTTTCAAACCCAAGTTCTGATGTTCACTAGCTGTGTGACCTTGTGCAAATGACTTAACCTCTCTGAGCCTAAGATTCTCCATCTATGTAATTGAATAAGCTTAACGCGAGGATTCCATGAGTCATTATCATTTAGATGCTTAGCAGTCAGTGATCCACAAATACCAGCTCGTTCTGCTGTCATGACCACACAACACGGATGAGGCCAGAGAGGCAACACAGGGGTTAAGGGGCATGCCGAAGGCCACACAGCACAGGCGGCTGGGCCCCAAGTCTCCTGACTGAGTCCTCTGCATTTTCCATTACAGCGCACTGGCCTAGCTGTTCCTCCACGAAAGCCTGGCCCTCCCCATACTCTCTTGTGCCAAGTCACTTTTGGAAAAAGCCAAGGCTACTCGGCAGACAAGAGGAAGGGGAGGGTGGGGTCACGAAATCATCTTACTTCGAGGGGTCCCAGCCCCATGTGGGCTGGCCTCCTTGCCTGGTCCTGGAGAACAGCTGACTTTGGCTGGTGGGGTCCTGCCCTCCTCTCTTCCAGATCCCCGCTCTGGGATGTGGGGGGTGGGGGGCAGGCCACTTCTAGGACAGCGAGACCCTCTGGAATTCCGTGATGTTCCCACTCCAGCCACCCATCTGGGACTCTTTAAAGCTGGCTGAAGCACTGCCTTTAGACTATCAGGGAGGGGCGTCTGAGGCAGCTGTTTGTGTTATAGTAAACCCCCAATTATTGCCAATTATGCCGAGTGGGGGAGAAAACCTCACTTTTAAGCTCTGGAAGAAATAAGAAAGTTGAGTCAGAACAGGAGAGTCAGGGAGGACAGGCTTTGGGCCAGGGAGACTCGTGATCATACTCTGGCTCAAGCATTCCCAAATGATGTCACCTTGGGCAAGTCTCATCTGAACAGAGGGACAGCTAATGACAGCTAATGTGCTTACTGAGCGAGGCACATCTTGAGTAACGGTCACAATGAATGCACAAAGAAAGCGTTTTCACTCTTAGCATGCAGATGGGGAGACTGAGTCTCAGAAACACACAGCGGTGACACCAAGCTGAGATCTGAAAGGCAGAGCTAAGATTCGAAACGTCTGTCTAATCCCAGAAGTCAAGGTCTAAAGCCCTGGGTATGCTGCCTCACTGGCTGCAGAACAACAGCTATTAACATTTCCAGAACTTCTCCCCACCCCGTCCTCATTCAACCTCTCCTCCTCCAGATGATGCTCTACCAAACGCCCAGACCCCTCTGGCCACAGCCGACAGTCTCAGGGGTGGACCCAGCACCCTTGGGACCATCAGATTCTCTCTCTCCTGGAGACTGGACCCAGCACCTAGAAACGCCAGAGTGTTGGCAACAGGGAAGGACATTTCAACTGGGGGACTGCAGTGCTGTCTGGGGATGTGGGCCAATGGTCCGGGGAGGAAGCTGGTCCAAAGAGGCTAGCAGGAAAACAGAGTAGGCTCGATGGGAGACCCTGTGGCCATAGCGATAGACGGCTGGGGAGCCGCTAGGCCTCCGAGGGCCGTTCAGTTGCTGGCTCTGGGGCCCTCTGAGGCCAGCTGCATTTCCTGCTCTGGGATCTGTGGGGGCACACCTGCCTCTTCCTGTAAATCTACGCTACTTCTTCCTCTCTTCCTGCCTAAGCTGCTCAGGGGGTGTTGGCTCTGTGGATGTCCATAATCCCCAGGATAGCAATTCTGATTGTAGCAGTTCTATTGTTTCGTTGTTCTCTGCCCCCTGTTATCCTTTTGGAGGTACCAGGCAGGCAAGAGGCTTCTGGAAGCAAAATACAGGTAGTCCTCCCTACACAGACCCGCTGTGCAGGAAAAGTCTGTCGAGCAACCTGCAAAAGTGTTTACCCAACATTCAATGTCTGAACTGAAGACGTGCTGTAATAGATCCGCATAGATCACCCCTGCATCTGCATAAGAGGGTATGGATCTCGGTCATTCTCAGACAGGACTATTCCTCCTGCTCATGGCGTTTAAAGGTGTTGGGCATCATCTTCTCTGCCTTTCCCCAAGGGTTCAGCCCCTTCCTCGCCCCCATGCTGCTCCTGCCAAGTCTGTTTTAGATAGTACCTTAGCATCTTTAACATATAGTCTCTTTATGTATTTACATGTTTGCTGTAGACCAGAAGGAAATATAATTTACATATGGTACTGTTTGATTTGGTTGCATTTTATGAACACAAAATGCCACTAATAAGTTCAGTGCATTTTAATAATTAGGTAACTGGTGTCTTGGTTTACATTACGCAATGACTCTTGGCAGTTTGTTATGTAGGCGTTTGAGATTGTTTTAGTGATATTGGGGAAACTGGTTAGGAGCACATTATTATCTCTCCTCCCCCTCTAAAATAATGAAATACAGATTCTGAAAACTCTTTATTCAACATTTTTAGGAATGGATTAGGTCCATACGACCAAGGCTGCCTGTGGTTAATATCACCCAAGCTTCCGAGAGAACATGTGAGGTCAAGACACGGGATGGTATGCAGAGGACACTGTGTTCACTGGGACTTCTGGGAAGTGACCTTTCACTCTTTCCTGCTGAGTATGAGCCCAAGGCATTTTGTAACCCTGTGGGATCTGAGGATAAAGCCAACACCATGAAAGTAGGAATGCAGGATGAGAGGAAGGAGCTGGGTGAGGTGGTACTGTGAAAACCCTGGATCAAGCTATGCCTGAAGCCGAGAAGGTTTTTTTCCTCCTGGGACAGTCAGACGAGTGCTCCACAGATTTGTGTGTCGTTCTTGCACAGGGACCGTGTTAATTTCTGTATCATTCTGATTTCAGTACCTGTGCTGCTGAAGTGAGCACAAGGACATCGTTTTTAAATCTAGGAAATAAAAAGGAACACTATGTGTCTGCCACGGGTGAGGGTCTAGGCTCTGACGTCAACATGGAAAGTTAGTCCGATTAAACTTCTTCCTACACCGCAGCTCACTGGACACTCCAAATCCTTACCTGGAGGTCAAAGAACTTGCTGTAGCGCCGGTAAATGGCCTCCGTGGAGCCGCTGGACCATGTAACCCGGATGATATAGACCTACGAGAGGGACAGAGGAGACAGGCATTAACACCAAGGGAGCCCTGCCATCTCCAGGGCTCTGGAGCAAAGCACAGAGTTGAGTCAGAAAGACCTGGGTTTGAATCTCAGCTCTGCCGCCGACCAGCAGTATGGCTTGGACAAGTCACCTGCTCTCTCTGGGCCTCAGCTTCCTCCACAATAATATGGATATAACCCCCACCTCTGAGAGCTATACAAAGGATTAAATGAAATCAAGAATGAGAAAGCATTAGCACCCAGCTCATCTCAGGAGATGGTGTTCTTTTCAGCACTGTAGGGATTTCTTGCTTTCCACTCAATCCACAGAGCCCCGGGGCTGGCTATTTTTCCAGTCATTCTTAAAAAGAATCAGCTCTGGGGCTTTTGCTCCAAACTTTGAGAAAGTCAAGCTCTCTTTTCTTTGAAGTTGGTGGGCTATTAGGATGGGGACCTGGAGCTGCTGGGGGCCATCTTCTCACCACTTGGAAGGAGCCTGCCTGAGTATGAAGCCAGCATCAGTAGATTCCTATACCACAGTCTGACCCTGAGATCCAGCTCTGCTTGAAGCTCAATCTACTCCTGTTCTGTCAAGTTTCCTGAGCCAATACATCTTGGGCCAAACCTGCCTTCTCAAGTTATTTTTGAAGCCAGTTTAAGTTGGGTTTCTGACACATGTAATCTAGTCCTGACTGATGCAGGATGGGAGGTAGGAGAGAGCTCTCTGAAGCCTGGAGACATCATGGTGCACTTTGAAGGACTTGGAAATGTTACTAGGAAACTTTCATTCAAAAGGCGACAAGGTGGAGCAACTATGTGGGGGCTGGGGCCAGAGACCAGTGTGAATGCCAGGGACTTGCAGGAGAAGGGTCTCCAGGTGAGAAGAGAGGAATAATGGAAAGATAAATCAGGACAAGATGGGAAGTGCCCTTGAGTGCCAAGCTAAGTCCACCAGGCATGACCTCTCCAAATCCAACACGCATTTCATTTCAAAGAAGCATGACAGAGAGGAAGAAACGTGAGCTCTAGAGTCAAGAAGCTCTAGACTCACACAATTTCCTAACCCTCAGAGCCACAGCTTCCTTAACTGTAAAGCGGGGTCAGCAAGTCCATCTCACACAGAGTTGTGATGATTATTAGAGGCCAAGCTCCAAGCTCTTTGCCTGGCAGAAAGGAAAAGGTCAAGAACTTTTAGTACCCTGCACTCTGATTCTCCAAAGCCTGCCCCACCCCTGTTCATAAAAAACAGGCTAATTCAACGTCAGGGATTTGGGCATCCCGGCCCAACCCCCTCCCTTGTTTGTGCTCCCTGGTGCTGGGGCCTTCACGGAGCCAAAGAACAGGTCAAGGCATCCTTTAGGAATCCCCTTGGAAAGGTGATTTTCTGACAAAAAAGAACTCTGTCTCTGAAGCCACCTGAGTAGTTGTCAGTTTTATTTAAAAAAACTTCAATTCTGCCTCATCAAGACACCAGCACAGAGATTTTGAATGGCTCCCATTTGTCATTCATTCATTCACTGTACAACATTTAGTAAGTACCTCTTGTGTGCCAGGTACTCTGCTGGATGCTGGGACACAATGAGGAACAAGAGACACCTAGACCTTGCCCTTGGAGAGTGGGAAGATGGACAACAGGCCAGCAGATAAGCAAGTAGGTACGTAATTGTAAGTTGCATTCAATGCTTAGGAAGGCCCCCAGAGCCTGCCATGAGTGCACGAGAGGGGAGCGTGGGGCAGCTGGGTGTCCTTGGAAGGGAAGGCCTATCTGAGGAAGCAAGCATTGAACGGAGACCTGAAGGACAAGATGCTGGCCAGGAGAAGAGCTGAGAACAGAGTATTCCGGGCAGAGAGAAGACGAGTAAGGATACGGAGGCCAGGAAAGGCCGGACATGTCTGAGGTGGAGGAAGACCATCACGGCAAGCAGAGCCGGGGGAGGAGGGAGGCAGGGGTGGGGAGGCAGGCAGCGGTGGCATTACGAAGGGCTTGCAGGCCACAGGGAGGAGATGGGATTTTGTTCTATTAAAGAGTTTCAAGGGGTGGGGTTGTGTGACACGATTTAATGTATGTTTAAAAACGTTTCCTATATATCCTTCTGGCCACTGTGCGAAAAATGGTATGACGAGGAGCAGGGACACCACTAAGGAGGCCTTTCCATCACTGAAAGGGACTCAGCCAATCCAATGGCCCCAACTTCCAGATGGGTAAATTGAGGCCCAGAGAAGACCATACCAACAGTCCTGTCACCGGGGGATGCTTAAGCGAAGTTTGGATGACTATTTGTTAAGAACAATGCTAATGTGGATTAAAAAACAAAGAAAAAAAAAGACTGATCATCAAAGTCATTGTTTTCCTAAAACCAAAAAAAAAGCATTCCCATAAATGGAAAAAAAAATTCTGCTTACACAATTCATTCTCGATCTCTTGTTTACAGTTTTTTAAAGTTCTGTACATATGGTACAAGGACTCTGCAGCAGTCCTAATTGGTTTATTGGAATCAACCTCTGAAGACAATTTGATGCCTGCATTTTTAGGCACAGATCTAACTTTTTAATGAGAATTGTCCCAATGCAGGGCTTTGGCCTTGCCCAGGGTTTAGGGGTGGGTGAAAGGGCACACCCACTGGGTTCTGACGCCAGCCCTGCTACTGGGGGAGACTCACAGGCACCAACCTCTTTGGCCACAGTGTCCTTCTCTCTTAAACAGGGTGAGTAATTTCCCTTGAGGATTCACAGCAATCACTAATGCATGTGGGGCCTTGCCCAATGCCTGGCACACAGGAGGCGTGCAAAGCTAGTTTTTCCCGCATAGCAGTTGATCAGTATGCCTGCTTATCTGGTATTCCCTCTCGTCTTGGTAACAGCGCCTAATTTCCTTTGGAACGCCACCCCTCTCCCTTTCCTAGTCTTTGTGATAGGGAGGGGGCGTGTGTCCCAGGCATGGCCAACCAGACTGCTGCCTGTCCCTGGCCACAACAGTGGTTCAGGGACAGGCACGTGACCCAAGCCAGGCCAACGAGACTCAATTCTGGGACTTTTGATGGTATGGTCAGGGAAGAGTCCCCTCTCCCCATCGTGATGGCTAATTGGGAAGAGAACTATGTGGAAAGCATCTGTCACACAGAAGCAAGCAGCCAAGAGGGAGAGAAAGGGCCTGAGTCCTGTGATATCATTTGAACCCCCAGATCCAGCATCCTGGACATTTCACGGCCACAAGCCAAAACCTTCCCTTTCTTGTTTAAGCCAGATTTAGTGTCTGTTACTTGCCACCAAAGCAGTCTACTCGACTTTTATTTTTTTATAATTTTTAAAGAGATTTATTTATTTATTTATTTATTTATTTATTTATTTATTTACCAGAGAGAGAGAGAGAGAGAGAGAGAGGGAGAGAAAGAGAGAAAGAGAGAACACACAAGCAGGGTGAGCAACAGGCAGAGGGAGAAGCAGATTCCCTGCTGAGCAGGGAGCCCGATGCGGAACTTGATCCCAGGGCCCTGGGATCATGACCTGAGCCAAAGTCAGACGCTTAAGTGACTGAGCCACCCAGGTGTTCCCTGACCTTGGCTTTTAGATTCTATCCCAAACCCATTTAACACGCAGTGTCCTGCTGTTAAGGAATTAAAAGCAGATTTTTTCATGGCAGCATTATTCACAATAGCCAAATGATGAACAAATGTATTGTACACATACAATATTACATACATATTACTCAGCCTTAAAAAGGAAGGGCATTCTGACTCATGCTATAATGTGGATGAATCCTGAGGACATGATGCTCAGTGAAATAAGCCAGTCACAAAGAACAAATACTGCATGATTCCACTTATATGAGGTACCTAAAATAGTCAAACTCATAGAAACAGAAAGTCGAGTGGTGGTTACCAGGGGATGGTGAGGGGGATGGGGAGTGAAGTGTTTAATGGCCATGGAGTTTCAGTTTGAAAAGATAATGCAAGTTCTGGAGATGGATGGTGGTGACTGCCCAACAGTGTGAATGTACTGTTTTTTTCTTTAAAGATTATATTTATTTGTCAGAGAGAGAGAGTGAGAGAGAGAGCGCACACAAGCAGGGGGAGCAGCAGGCAGAGGGAGAAGCAGGCTCCCCACTGAGGAAGGAGCCCGATGCGGGATCCGATCCCAGGACCCTGAGATCATGACCTGAGCTGAAGGCAGATGCTTAACCAACTGAGCCACCCAGGCGCCCCAGTGTGAATGTACTTAATGCCACTGAGCTATACACTTAAAAATGGTTGCAATGGTAACATTTATGTTATATATATTTTTATCACACTTAAAGAAAATAACTGTTAACAAAAGTAGATTTCCTGCAGGGGTTTATGTAGTCCATGTCATGTTCCCCTGGAAACGACACTGGAACTTTCTCCACAGAATAGCCCTCAAACCGTGTGCTGCACATCTGAGAGAAGTTTGTGTCCAGAATGTATTTTTTTATAAAAAAAACTCTCAAAACTCAACAGTAAGGAAACAACCAACATGATCACAAGATGGACAAGAGATCTGAACAGATCCTTCATCAAAGAGGATATACGGATGGCAAATAAGTACACAAGAAGATGTTTGACATCATTAGCCATTAGAGAAAGACCACCTGAAACCATGAGATTATCACCATGTATCTATTAGAATGGTTAGAAGAAAAAATACTGACACACCAACAAAAACAAATGCTGACAAAAATGTGGGGTCACCAGAACTCTCATCCACTGATGGGAAAGCAAGATGGCACCACCAGTCTGATGGATGCGGACCTACCAGGTGAAAGGTCATCGATAAGGGTTGCCACACAGTGTGAGAGTACCACCCCACAGATTACTTTCCCAGCAAAGGGGAAAATGCACCTTTTCAATGCAGATCTGGTGGTTAGACTGTGATGGGGCAATCAAACCTAGCATCACCAATAGAGAGACAAGCAGACACGCCGAGGTGATGCAATAAGAAATATACAAAATCTTCTGTCGAGTATTGTTGCCAAAATGTGTAACCTGAATCTCAAAGCCTCTTGACCTAAGTTCCAATTTACAGACAGTAAAGGAGAAAGAGGAACAAGCTAAATGACACCACAAGGAAACAATCAGACAAATTCAGAATGTGGGATATTCTAGAAGACTACCAACAGGGCATAGTTCAAATGCTACTTCTTCCAGAAAGTCCTCTCTGACTGCTCCCTTCCTACCAATGTTAGGTTGGTCTCCTGCTGCAGATCTCCTTGGCACCCACTTCCTCATCACCAAGTCAATTATACTTGACTGCAATTGCTGTCTGCTTTCCCACTATGTTCTAAGTTTCATGAGAGGAGGGACAGTGCCCATCCTGTTCACTGAGTGCTGTATGTCCAGTGCAGAGCACAATGGAAAATCTATGCTTCGTGAAAAAACTGGAAAGAAACTGAGATGCCAGGAGGTCAAGCTCTCACAGATGGCAATGTCTATCCGAGGCAGGCCTGAGGTCTGTGGGAAGGGTGGCTAGCTCAGCCGTGTCTCTCAGAGGGTCCCACAGACTTGCCTCTCCACTCTGCTCCGTGCCCTGCTTTGCAACCCCTCCCACTGGCACGTCTGCTGAGAGTCTCAGGGAGCAGCTGGGGCTCCTTCCCTCTGGGAATGAGGAAACTGGTCTCTGAAGGCCCCGGAGGGTTTCCTCCTGCTCCCTCACAGGAGGCCTTGAATCGGAATTGGCCACCATGGAAATCCCTTCTTACTCAACCTCAGCAGCCAGACCTGCGTGATTTACAAAGCCCAGACTCCCCAGGCCTGGCTTCCCCTCAGGCTGTGTCATCAGGGCCAGGAGTACTGGGTTTCCTCACTTCCTCTAAGTCAGTACAGAGAGGAATGGGTGGACGGAAGGGCTGTGGGGTGGGGTCTACTGCGACCAGGGTGCTTGGGGCAGAGGTGGGCAGATGGCTGGGCTGTGGTGTCTCCCAAATTTCCAGGAGCCTGCAGGCGAGGCTAACACATCTCACATTCTCCTAGCCAGGAATGTTGGCACAGAAGTGCAGTGACCCACCTGAGGTCACAAGTTTTGACGTTCAGAATGAGGACTGATGCCGGCTCCCTCTAACCCCGACAGCCTTGCTGTAGCAGGGAATCATGACTCCACCCCAGCAGCTGCTGCACTACAGCTGGACTGTGGGTCTGTAGGCAGATGCAAGCTTGTTCTTCTGTTTTTGAGAGCCCACCAGGAAGCTGTGGAGTTTGGGGTTAAGACGGCCTAGATTCACCTCTGCTTTCATCTTGACTAGTTGTGTGGTCTTGGAAAAGTGGTTTAAACTCTGTGACTCAGCTTCCTCCCTGTGAAAAACAGGGATCATAACAGTATCAACCTCAGAGTTGGGGTGACGATTAGGTGAGGATGTGCATGCAGAGTGCCTCACACAGGGCCTGCGTGGGGTAAAAGCAATCATGATCATCATCACTACGAGCCAAACACAGGGGCATAAAGCTGAGGGAGACCTGGTCTCTGCTCACTGCCTCTATAGAAGCTCCTCCCACAGCCCACTCATCTGCCCCCAGTTGCCCAGTCCCAGGGCCCTGCCTCTTTCCTGGTCTTCTCCAGGCCCCAAGGGAGTCAGAGGCCTAGAGCACAGGCCCAGCTCACCTGAGCCTGGGGCAAGCATTTCCTAGCTGTCCGGAGTCAGGGCCCTGTCCCCTCCACATGAGTGTGGGGAAGGCCCTGCCACCTCCCACCCCCATCCCCATCCCCGGACCTCAGCCTCAGCGGAGGGGAACTCTGTGTCCAGCCCAAATGCAGCGTCCCCAGGTAGCTGTGAGCCTGCTTGGTGCCAGGGCTTCACCTACCCTGGCCTTTCCTCCTCTTCCAAGGGTTGATGACTGTTTGAGTCCTAGGTCAGTGTGACCTTGCCAGGAAGTGCCCCACAAAGGACAAAGAACCAATCTACTCACGGATGTTGTGAGGTGTGGCCTGGGCCACAGCGACCCGCCTTCTGATGACTACCCTGTCCTGAGGCCTCCAGAAGCTACTTTTCCTCGACTTAGACTGCTTTCAGAAGACAGAAAAGGGGGAAAAAAAAAAAGCCCCCTGGCAGATGCTGAGAGTCCTGTTTAGACCCCCCACTTGAGAAGTGCCACCTGTCCTGCCCATCTCACAGCCACAACTGACTGTGCAGGGCGGACCAATCAGCTTCTCTCAGGAATCCGGAATCAAGACCAGATGTCAGCACCAGCCAGAGCCACCTCCACACTTGGTGACAGACATCTGGTATGCAGAAAGGGACAAATGAAGGGGAGGCACAGGAGAGAAGCGGCAAGAGCCTGGTCTGGCTCCTGCCCGTGCTCCGGTTCTTGCTTCTACGACACACGACAGGGACCTTGGGCCTTCTAGTCAACTCCCCTTTTGGCATGAAGAGGGTTTTTATGCAACTAAAAGAATTCTACGACATAGAGAAGAAAGTTCAGGCACTATATTAGGTAAAAAGAGTAGGCTAAAAAAAATGAATCTCAATCTCAAAAAAGTTATATATACTGTATGTAAGTGTATGTGTGTGCATGTACACACATCATTTCTGGTAGTTATGCTCTATAAAGTCTTTGTGAACACTGATTTAGCAAATACTGAACCACTGCTCCTGGGGGAAATACAAGGTTAGGGTCCTGCAAGCCTCTGGTCACATTTTCATGAAAGGACCCATATATAGCTTGGTTGTTTCTGTTTAAAGACACCTCATTCGATGTGTACTGTAAATGCATTAACATTGAACTCCGGGCCAGCGACACTGTACCTCACACCTAAACGAAGTTTATCTAACCTACATGTTTTCCCCGTGGAGACACATCACAGCCTTCCCAAGCTTAGGAACGCCAGACAGCACTTCAGCATGATGTGTGGGGTCATTTCAAACAGTGAAATAACCAACAGGAAATACAAAAATGTAACAAAAAAAAGAAAAAGAGAAAAGTGGCACTGAAGGGATCATGAAAAAGACACTTGTTTTAAGGATCAGAGCTGAAAGCAGAAGGCAGAGTGTCACCTTGCTTAGCCTTAGCTGGGCGCACAGCGGGTGACACACACGTTTTGCTGCTCTGCACACGCCCGTGTCCACGAGGGACCACGTAAGTGCTACGAGTATTGAAGTTGGATCACAAATAAATTTT
>NW_027397065.1:31643324-31749247 GCF_003265705.2 Callorhinus ursinus | reverse complement strand
GTGTTGCGTATATAAACCAGTGAGATATACAGAATATATATCATATATAGGGTGTGCTTTGGGTTGGCAGGAATATGTAGGATTTTTTAAATTGTTTTTGAAGCTCTGTTTTTCAGATTTTCTTTTATAATCAGAAAAAAAGATGCCATTATCCCAGAAGGACAAAAGGAAGGGTCTGTGGCCCACTTTCTTGTCTTGCGCCCCAGGACAGCATCTTCTCTGGGTCTAGGTAGAGCGGATGGCCCAGGTGGGGGTGTGGAGTGGGAGGAAGCTGGGAGTTGGCAGATGGGGCCTTAGCTCTGTGAGTTAGGGTAAGTCCTCTGCCTCTTTGAGCCTTTGTTCTCTGAAAAATGGGGATAAAAATGCTTGTCTTTTCAACCTTATGGGCACTGTAAGATCGAATGAGATTTTTTTTTTTTTTAAAGCTCCAGAAATGGAATCCATGTTGACTAGAACCTCAGCTGCGGCCGGCGCTTGAGGGAGGGTGTTTGACGTGTGCTTCCTAAGCCCTCTGTCCTCACCTCCCTTGGTACCTGCGGCCCATGAGGGTGGAGGCTCCCTGTGCCTGGGGGGCCCCCATTAAGCATGCAGAAATTTAGGTCTCATTTCCAAGTGAGCTAACGGGTCAGTTTGTCCATGAATAGAGATTTAAATCAGAACAAAGCTTAGAGGCCCTCGAGACAGGCCAGGAGCTGGGTCTGAGCAAAACTAAGTGGTGGGCCTCAAACAGGCCAAGCGCCTCCGTAGGCCCCAGCAGCCCCAGTAAACTGACATCCCTATCCCTGCAGACGCACTGGCCAGATCTCTGCCCAGGCTGCCGCTCCTGGAAGGGTCCCAGCGCTCCATCCATAAGCCCTATGCCGTCCCCTCGCAGCAGGAAATGAGGATATGAGACAGCTGCCTCCCCGCCTCACGGGTGCTCTGATCTCATACGTTCTCATCATATGAACTCGAAAACATGAGAAGGCATTTCTGCCCTGTGAATAAAATCTCTGAGGCACGGGAGAACATCCTCCAATATCACTTCGCTTTGCAAATCTATTTAGTGGGGTTTTCGAGGGTTGGCAAAGAACCCAGCTGAGAGTCCCAGCTGAGACTATTTAGAAGGGGTGGGGCCGCTGCACTCAAGACAAAGTGATCACGTTTTGGTCTGGGTTGCAATGGCCAGAGCTTTTAATTTTGGGGCAACGATTGCGGGTGCAGGTGGGGAAGGTTTCTTGTCCAAGGGCTTTTCAAAGTGACAATCTTTCCTAAGATTACTGCGTCTCAAGGTACGCAGGAACTTGGGAGTACACGAGCTGGTGTGAGCTGACACACGATCTAAGCACTAAACTGCAGGGAATCCCAGAGAGACAAAGTTAGTCTCTGCCATTCCCTTCCCTTTGGAAGTTTGGCAATAATGGTTTTTGAACACTCTCTCCACTTGGCTGGTCTCTCTTCTTAAAGAGGAGACAGAAGACCCCAGGGCAGGCAACACTAGCCGGGAAGAACTTGAACACATTGATTTTCCTTTTCCTTTCTATTTAGTTTCCTTCTGTTTCTAGCAAGTGCTACTGGTTTTCCATTTATGGGAGACAGCGAAAGCAGTACCTTTAAAAATAATTTAAGTTAGGGGCGCCTGGGTGGCTCAGTTGGTTAAGCGACTGCCTTCGGCTCAGGTCATGATCCTGGAGTCCTGGGATCGAGTCCCACATCGGGCTCCCTGCTCAGCAGGAAGTCTGCTTCTCCCTCTGACCCTCTTCCCTCTTGTGCTGTCTCTCATTCTCTCCCTCTCAAATAAATAAATAAAATCTTAAAAAAAAAATAATTTAAGTTAAAAAATGGAGTCAATCTGAAGAAGAACACTGAATTAAGAATATGGAGCACAGGGGTTTGTGGACATGTTGGACACTGTGACGGTGCCCGGAGGCGGACGGAGAATGAGGGCAGTACTGTTGCAGGGACTCCCTTGCCATTCTCACTCTATCTGGACTTCTGTTGTTTGCCAGCCAATGAACCTACAGCACTTCTCAAGTGGGAGGTCCTCTCGTGGCTCCACAATGCTGGTAGGCTGTCTGGAATGACCTGGGAGATGGAAGAAAATATCTAAAGAGAGGGCACCAGTGGGGCAGAGGGGGCTGAGGCTGTTTTCCTGCAGAGGCTGTGAGAAAGGCGCATTATCAAGACAGAGATCTGTGATCCATTAGCAATCTCTGCCATGGGCGCAGGGATTGTAGGATGTGTGCGGCTGAATCCTCAGCATCCCTAATCTGGATCAACCCCTCCATTTACAAATGGGGATACGGATGGGCCAAGAGGTGCAGCAACCTGCCAAGAGTTACACTCTCAGCCATGGGCTCTTTCCACTTCCACGGCAGTGTCCAAATTTCTATGCAAGATCCTCTGGCCCCTCTGGCCTCCTACCCAATGACTTGTCCAGAGCACTTTAGAACTGATGAAGCCAGTGGTTAGATTGGCCTGTAAGAAGTCCCTCATCCTGGTGAGGTGGCTGGGTCTCTGGGCTCTCCACCCTGGTTTCCATTAGGCAGCACCACTTTAGGCTCTTCTATATATGGAGCAGGGTGTAACCCAGCAGCCAGCCGGCCCAGCTGCCAGACCCTGGGGGTCCATGCTGCCACCAGGCAACCATGGTGCAGGTTCCAACAGGGCCTGGACTCTTCCACTGTCCACAGCCCTCCTGTGCCTGCTTCAGGCTGACAGCAGGGGGCTCTAAGACTTGCAAATATTTGAAAACCCTGCTCCAGACCATCCCTTATTTTATAGTTGGGGTTACGAGGTCAGAGAGGGGAAGGGACTTGTCCAGGCCATGCAGAGAGCGGACTGGAAGGTTGGAACCAGGCCCAGGGGTCCTCCTGGGAGGTGCTGAGGATGCGGGAGCTCTGTTCCAAAATGCTATTTCTCAGATCTGAGGAGCAGCAGAGCCCCTTTTAGACGGAGGGAGGAAAACCTGTCTCTTACGCAGCACGCTGAGGGGCTCGGGCTTCTGCTCACGGGCCACATAATTTCTGCAGGGAGGCCTTGGCCCGGGATAACAGAAGCGGTCTTGCGCCGCAACCTTAAATACAAAAGCACGTGCTGCCCTGAAATCAGGCAGTGGTGTTAAGTTTCAAGAGCCAGAGGAACCCACTTCCTGTAGAGAAGGCTCCCGGGAATATGTCTAAGGGCACCCAGGAGACAGCAGACCCTGGTTTAAGAAACTGACTTTAAAAGATGGGTGCAACCGCCTCCCCCCTTAAGCTCCCACACTAACTGGGTTTTCTGGGTTGGCAGACCCTGGGACAGCCTGGTAATGACCGGCTGGGCTCCAGATCCACCTCTCTGGCAATATGCCGCCCTGGCCTGAGGTGGAGGAGCCCAGTGTGAGGGGGTGGGAGGCAGGGAGGGAGAGAAAGAAAGAAGGGTGGGGGAGAGAGGGAGGGAGCAGAGGCAGCTGGATGCGCTCCAAGGGCTTAACTAATGGGAAACATGATTCTGCTGCTCCCCATGGAGACCACGAGTTCCCTCTGGTTCCGATCTGTCGGCTCTCCCCAGCTGTCTACCCAACATCTGGCCTATGTAGGTCAGCACTCCCAACCTCCTTTTGCAATTGCAACACCCTGCAGTTTGTCTGATTGCCCAACACCCCCAGAGCAGCATCACCACCGGAACGGGCTGAAGATTGTGTATTTATCTTTTCAGAGAAAGTACATTAAGTTTATTCCTGGAGAAATGCTGCCAAGTGTCACGATGCCCCGGAGACCCAGGAGTTGATGGCAGGGTGTCCCGGTGGGGCGGGACCAGGGTGAGGGGGGGCCCAAGACAAGAGCACTGACCATGTTGGGGATGGTGCTGCTGTGTTCTGGCCCCGTGCTGAGCGCTTTATGAACACAGTGTGCAATCCTCAGCGGCTGCCCGCCAGGAGGGTGGGGCCGCCCTCAGGGCAGAGGAGGAAACCCAGGCCCGAGTGGAGTGGAGTGGTGACGTGGCCTGCTTGAGGTCACACAGCTGGGAAGAGCAGGTGACATCAGGGATTGAATCCCAGCCCCTTCAGCCTCTGAGGTCCCCTGTCCTCCTAGCTTCCCAAGGCCAGGCCTCAGGTGCCCTGGGCCCAGGCCAGACCTTTCCTGTCCTCCCATCAGCGTCAGGAAGCACCACGCTCAGGCTTCACAGCTAAGTGACACACTGGGGGTGGCCGGCTGCCAATTTTTCTTTTTTTTCCCCTCAATCTTTTCAATTAAGTGAATGCTTGGAAAGGGGCCCAAATACAAGTGCTGGAAGCGCAGGTTGCAGGTAAGATGCTCCAGTTTAGGACTGTGTTCCCGCCGCTCCTTGTCCATAGTGTACGCGGTGACTGCACAGGTGGGGCTGAGGGTCTCTGACTCCCCGTGGGCAGAGGGGTGCCAGGCTGGGATGAAAATCTAATTGTGTCTCTCTCCTCTGCTTCAAACACTTCAGTTCATTCACGCACTCACGCATTCAGCAAATAAGACAGAGTGCCTACTGTGTACCATGCTC
Organism: Callorhinus ursinus; assembly: GCF_003265705.2. Classification (NCBI taxonomy): domain Eukaryota; kingdom Metazoa; phylum Chordata; class Mammalia; order Carnivora; family Otariidae; genus Callorhinus; species Callorhinus ursinus. The sequence goes on along the minus strand of NW_027397065.1, from coordinate 31,744,753 downwards.
CCTTCCAAGGGCTGGGGCTCTAGCCATGGAGACAGAAGCCCCTGCCCTTCTGGAGCTTTCCGCCTTGTCAGGGAAGGCAACAACAGCATGCTGTGGGGCTTAGGGGACCTCCTCCCGCTCTGACCCAGCCAGGCTGCTCTCCCTTGCCTCCTGGCCCTGCACGTGCCATGGCCTCCGGCAGGAATATCTCTCCCTTTGCTTGGCTAGCACCTCTTTGCTTCTCAGATGCCAACTTAGGAAGCCTTTGGAGACCTCGGATCTGGCTCTTCCCATTCTATGGGTTCCCACAATGACGGGGGCTGCCCTCTCTCAGTACACATGTCTCTGAGTGTGCTGTTCCGTCACCCCCTCTCCCACATCTGTCTGGGGCACCATGCTTCTGCCAGTGCCTGGTGACATTAGGCTCTTGGGAAATGTCTGGTGAAAGACAAAAAGGCAGACGGACAGACAGACAGGCAGGCAGGCAAAGAGACAAAAAGCCAAGACAGGGCCATACAGTCATAAATCAAGGTGACCTCACTCAAGGCTCTCTTGTGTCTGGAGAGTAACAATGCTCTTGAGATGGCTGAATGGACAGCTTAACTGCCAAGGGTACTAGAAACAGAACCAGCTTTGTGACAGAGGAGAATGCAGGCATGGGGCCCGACCCTGGAAGAGAAGTCCACATCTCACCCTTAGGCTTCTCACAACAGGCGACAGAGAGAAAGAGAACATCACAGGAGCAAGTTCAACTACAAGTGGAGGCATCATCCCACTGCATTCAAGAGTTAGGCCAGCCTGAGGGAATCCTCTGGAGGGGGAGGGGAGAATGAGGAAACTGTTCTGTAACCCGTCTGTGGTGGTGGTCACAAGAACCCACACACGCATAAAAACTCAGAATGCTGTATCAAAAAAGGGAATTTTACTGCACACAACTAAAATTCAAAAATAATAAATATACACACACCAATCACTCCTTAATGTTATTAAAAAACAGACAGGCACTGGCTTTAGAGTACCGGGGTATGAATCCTGGCCCTATAGCTTGAAGCTGCTGCGTGACTTTGTGAGTCAACAATGCATGGCTCCGAGCCTCCACTTTCTCATCTGTAAAATGGAGAGAATAGCATCTACTTTTCAAGGTTGGCTAAGGATTATAGGAACTAATGCACAACAGGTGCTTGGCACACTGCCTGACTATAGGCAGCTTCCAGCACTATCACTGATAACCCCATTGCAGAGATGAGGCACTGGAGGCTCAGACAGTCTGTCTCTCCTGGGCCAACTCAAATCTTTCGAGGTAAGCTATGTTGAAAGGAAAAGTCAGGAATGTCATGCTGTGAAACCCAATCAACTGTCCCCTCCTCGTGTGCCCACACACAGAGCTGCCCACCCTTGGAGCCTGTCTTTCCGTCACTGCCAGAGTCTCATCCAGATGGTGGGCAGCAGGAACCACTTCCAAGCTGGCCGGGCTACCTCAATTCTTCTAGACTGAGACACAGAATTGGTGGAAACACTCGCTGGTTCGGGTGCGCAGCTCCAGCCTGGGCCTTGGCTGCCAACACACGTCCTCGCACACATCTGGCCCGAAGCAGCATGGGGAACTTTCCAATGGCAAGCAGAGGTGCTGGCAGCTGGAGTCCCGGCTTGCTGAAACCAACCTGAAGGCTGGCTTTCTAGGAAAGCCTCCAGGGCAGGCACTTAGGGCTTGTGGGATCTCCACGGCTGCCAGGCCTCAGAGGAGCCCTGGGCCATGCAGGAAACAGCTGAGAGATTTCACGTTGGGGCCTCTCCTGTGTGAACGGGGCTGCCTAGAGAGAAGTGGGCAGCCAACATGAGCACCCACTATGTGCGAGGCATACAGACAGTAGGGATAAAGCTGCCCAGGTAATGAAAAATGATCAAAATGGGCCACACTCATTGGGCTGATCAGGGACTATGCCAAGTACTTCATTTATGTTATGTCGTGAGATCTGGAGACTCGGAAAGGGTAACTGGCTTACCCAAGGTCACAGAGCCAAGGTCTAAACCCCAGCTGTGTGACATGGTGGGGAAAAGCTCAGTATGTGTGGTCGGAGGGGTCTCAGCGCTTACCTAAAGGGTCCAGCACAGTGCCTAGCACATAGGGGGTCTCAATAGAGAAGACATTAGTAGAATCCTCTCAGGGCCACAGACCCCCTAAGAAGCACTCTCTAGCCACTGTGGGGGCACAGAGGGGATGAGGGTTCATTCTGTAGGGGGCGCGTAGAGAGACTCTCCAGATGAAAAAAAAAACAACTGCTCTGGATCTTGAGGGATGAGTAGGAGTTTTCTGAATGAGGACCAACACCTAATGACCACTTACTAAATCCCCAGCACTCTGCTCTCAGGAAACCCTACAGAGTGGACCCTACTATCCACCCCATTTCATAGCGACATTAGACAGGTTAGGTCACTGGCCCAAAGCCATGCAGCTGGTTAAGGAGGATGCCAGAATTTGAACCAGACGTGTTTTACTTCAGAATGCCCAATCCTACACAAGAAGACCAGGTGAAAAGTGAGTCATGTGGATCATAAGCAACTGTGTTCACTTCCCCTGCTCCCAAGAACAGCAGAGCTGAGAATCCTGCCTCTACCACTTACCAGCCAGGTGACTTCGGGCAACAACTCTGTTTTGAAAAGTAAGTGAGGTCCCACGTGGGAAGTCGAGGACAGTGCTGCGAGTGGCAGGTGCTCTCTAATGTATAGAGGAAATGAGCTCATAAACCCGTGTTCAGCCCCAACCACACGTGCTATCCCTGACAGGTGCCCAAACCTGGCTGCACAGTACATTTGGGGCAGAGTCTGACCCCAGCCATCCCCTCCCACTGCCTGGGTTCAAACCTTGGCCCTGTTACTTCCTAGCTGCATGGCCCTGGGCAAGTCCTTTCTCAGCCCAAGACCTATCTCAGCCTACTTCTCCATCTATTAAAATGGGGGTACTAGTGGTGCCTTCCTCATGGGGTGATGGTAAGGATCAGGTGATTCTATGCACGCAAAGCTCTAAGTACAGCACCAGGTACACAGCAGCTACTCAATAAAGAATGGTTGTTGTTACTTCTCCCCCAACCTAGAGTCAGTGGGTGCAAAGATAATGAAATGTATGTAGAAGCCTGGCTATTCTTGATCCTACCAGGCAGAGATCAGAAGACCGCAAAAGTCTGGGACCTTCTAAAACAAGGTCAAATGGACTTGGGACCTCCAAGACGGGAGGGAGCTCAGTGGAGAAGGAGGTGGGAGCCACGGGGGGCCGGAAAGGTTTAGGAGAGAGGCCAGAGCAAGGGGTCCAGCAGCCAGCTCTCGTCCTGGGTCCTCCCTTCCCCGCTGGTCATGCTGCCTCCTTACTGGCTATCTCTTCCACCACGCAGCCTCAGCTCAGGCCTGGGCCATCTCATTTTGGATGCCAGCGGCTGTTCCCACAAGGTCCTCCGGCCCCTCTGCTCACCCTAACAGGGGTATTTCTAGAACACAGCATCTGACTGGATTCCCTTCCTCCTTAGTCTCTCTAGTGGTTCCCTCTTAACGAAAAACAGCAAAAACAAAAATACCGATTCACATTTAATGAGCACTTCCTTACTCCTGGCCATGCTACTGGTCCTTATTCCCTTATGGGGCAGGACTTATTGTTGCCCCCATTTTACGGATGGGGTAACCGAGTCTGGAGGAGCTGATGGCCTTATTTAGTTCAGGCCAACACAGTCACCGGCCTGGGTTTCTGCAACGGCTCCCTGTCTGGCCTCCTGCCTCTAGGGGCCATTTTGGCTCTGCCTCGGTGGGGCTGTGGACAAGGGCTGGACCAGGAGATGCTGGGCCTGGATCAAGAGTCTAGATGCCAGGACCTGGATTCAACAAGTGAACAGGAGGGCTCAGGAAGAACACTCCAAAGTTTGGAAAGGTAACTGACACAAATCCTTCCTGTCACCCTCCAGGTCCCCAACCAAAGCCAAAGACACCGTAGCAGAAAACCGTAGAAGCTGAGACTATCTAAACGAGGGTCAGAAATGTGGGATTCCAAAGAGGCTCTCAGGGAGTCTCAGTCTACAGCTGCCATTTGCTGGGCCAGGGGGCCCCAGGGAATGCTGGGAGCTCTCCCAGCCACGAGGCGAGGCCACGCTACACAGAACAGGCAGCCCAGCCTCAAAACAGCAATAATGCCAACCGCACATACTCCGAGTTTGACGGACGTGGGTTCCAATCCTGGCCATGCCATGTCCTTGAGCAAGCTCCCTGGGAGCCTCAGTTTCCCCATCCGTAAAACAAGGATGCTAATAATAGTATTTCCTGTCTCTCAGGGCTGTTGTAATGTATAAATGGGATAATGTCTGTAAGATGCCTGGTCTAGTGGTGGACATTAACCTCCTTCCATGCAGGCAGACTGGGTTCCTTAGGCCAAAATCAAATCCAGATCATTGGGGTGAACCAAGTGAAACTGTTATTTGTATGGGTAAAAAACTGACAATTTCATATGGTTCAACCCAATAGCATCCCAGAGGGCCGGAGGATTCCTTCCGCTTCCAGTGGACAAGACTAAGAATTACAGTTGTTTTTCTCGTGAGTGTTTACTACGTGTCATGTACTGGGGTGAGTCCTCCATTTATAGAAGAAGAAGATACGGAGGGTCTGAGAGGTTAAGTAACCCCCCCAAAACTGCATACCCAGAAAGGGACACATCCAGGATTCGCATCCAGGTCTGGCTGCCTCCAAAGCGTGTGCCTTAACAACTATGACACAATGCTCGGTCTGGTGCCAACAGGAGGTCATCACGAGGAATATGACTGTCTCAGCTGAACGATGGCAGTATCCATCACCCTAGAATCATGGGACCGTGGAATTGAGGGGGCCTAGGCAGTCATGGCTTCATTCAAGGAACATACTTGGCACCTGTTCTGAGTCAGGCCCTGGACTACGTGGGGTTCAGGCTGGGTGGCCTGAGAAAAGAAGACAAGTCAACAGATGACTAGCCCCAGTGTGTGGGCACCACAATGGGTTGCCCCTGGGAGGCTCCACATCAAAGCTGGGTGCCCTGGTTGGGTGACAGGCAGAAGGAGGCGAACTAACCTAGAATACTCCCCAAACAACCACCCCCTACCCCAAAGTCCAGCCTCATCTCGTCCTATTGGGCTTGGGGACATGGAGGAGAAAAGAACTTGATGAGAATCTGGAAGGACTAAGCTCTCAGACCCTGGGGGGATGGCCACCTATGAGAGGTCTCATAAGGGGAGAGGGATTCCTGCACCAGATAAAGTAGGGCGGCTGCAGAAGGGGGTTCTAAGCTTTATACAGCCAAGGAGCCCCTTTTCCTGCAAAAACCGTATGTGATCCCTAACGGCCAGGTTCTGAGAGTATGCTTGGCCAGCCCTGTGCCCACGCCCTGCTGGGCTCCTCATCTGGCAGAGATTATTCTGCCCAGCCTCAATGTGAGCTCCTTTGTGGACTTTTCTGCTGGCTTCTCGTGCTTCGCATACAAGGAAAATAGAGAGCAAGGCAAGCAGGCTCCCCTCCTTCTCGCTCCCTCCTGGAAGCTTTCCTGCCTCTACCATACTACACTGTCCTTTCCCCTCTAGAGAAACTCGGGGTGATACACAAAAATGTAATGCAATATAAAACAGAATATGATTCCTCACAGCCCCTGACAGTCTTGATGTACCTCCTACGAGGCCGCACCGCATCGCTGTTTCCATTCTGCAGTGGGGCGAGGAAGGCAGAGGGGGGTCAAGGGGCTAGTTCAGTCCAGCCGGCACTAAGCCGTCCAGCAGCAAAGTCCAAGCTCTTAAAACTGCCCACGTTTCCACCACCAGGAACGATGTTTTGGGCTCTTCCCTAGACCCTTTTCCATACATTGAAGTACTTTCCAAAATCAAGATCACACTGTATACATAATTTGTATTTTTCACTTGCATTCTACAGTGAGCATTTCCTATTCATTAAAAATTCTTTGAGGGGCGCCTAGGTGGCTCAGCTGGTTAAGCGACTGCCTTCAGCTCAGGTCATGATCCTGGAGTCCAGGGATCGAGTCCCACATCGGGCTCCCTGCTCAGCGGGGAGTGTGCTTCTCCCTCTGACCCTCATGATCTCTCTCTCAAATAAATAAAATCTTTAAAAAAATAAAAATTCTTTGAAAAAATTATTTTTAGAGGACCCTTAATAGTCCACTGAAGGCCATGTATCATCTAATCATACCTCCAGTGAGAAACATCAAGTTTACTTTCAAGGTTGTTTTAATTACTGCACTGCTAAATATCCAAATATATAAATCTTCTGGGAAAAGTGCTTTAAATCACAGGGGGGGGGTGCATCCTAGGCTTGTCCATTTAGAGGATGTTTCTCGATGTGCAGTCATGCCAGACCACCTGAGTTGCTTATCCTGGCAAGTAATGGTGCTAGGGATGATGGTAAAGATAATACTAATGGGTAACCATCCAGCATTTTCACATGCTAGGCTCTGCTCTAAACCCTTTATGTGAAACAACCCACCGTAGGTACTATGCTTCTTCTCATTTTTATAGATGAAGAAACTGAGGCACAGAGAACTTAAGACGCTTACTCCAGGTCACACAGCTGGTAACCAGCAGAGCCGGTCAAACCCATGCCACCTGCCTTCCAAGCCCAAAGTTGGAAACTTCTACCCACAAGTCTTTTTCTCGCTCTCATTTTTGGTGCCACAGACCCCTTCGACAATCTCACGAAACCTATGGGCCACTTCTCAGAATGATTTAAAATAAAATAAGGCACACAGGATTCCAAATGAAACATTATACTGATTACAATAAAAATGTTTCAAAAGACAAAATGGTGAATATATTAATGCAATAATGAAATCCAGTGGCAGGTTGAGTAACACCACAATTCTGAACTAGTAAATCATCTACTTACTACCAGCAGACGATAAATGATCTTTGGGATCCATGCAACAGCTGTAAGGTGATATGAAAATAGAAGGGGATTTCTTAAAAAAAATTTTTTTTTATTTAAATTCAATTTAGGTAACACAGAGTGTATTATAAGTTTCAGGGATAGAATTTAGTGATAGATCAGCTGCATACAACACCCAGTGCTCATTCCATCAAGTGCCTTCCTTGATGCCTATCACCCACCCCCCTCCCCTCCAGCAACAGAGGGGAATTTCTACTGGTGAGAGAGTCCCAGGTATTACTAACATCACTGAGCGTTGTTGCCTTCCTTCACTATGGAAGGTATTGCTAACTTAGGGTTGGAGGTTGATGAAAATAAAGATGATTTTTTCCCCTTCGAAGTTCAGGACTCTCTGAATTCTACCTGCGTTGAGAACTCCTCTGCTAGTCGGCCTTCCCCGTCCAGAGCACACTTCTCTGTCCCAGTGAGGAAGGGGCCACCCAGGCCTCAGACCCCCTCCTGGCCCCACGCCAGGCCCCATCACGGCCCGAAGGCTGTGATGATGTGTTCCAAACAGATGGTGACCTCCATGGGGACAAAGGCTGCCTGGCTATCTTAGCCTCTCTCCGGCTCGAGGCTAGGCTTGGCCCAGGGCAGACAACAAACCCACATCTGTGCAACGGACTGCCAGCCAAGGTGGCCTGAAGCCAAAGGCGGCTGATTCACACCTTGGCTGGGTAGGAGGGAATGGTGACGGCACTGCGTGGGTTTCCAGCTTTCTCTGCCAATGCAGTGGGCAGGGGGTCCGTGCAATTCTGCTTAATTAAGCAGAACGAGAAAATATTACCCTTATGTGCTTTAAGGCAATGTTTCCCTTCATCTCTGGGGAGAGAACTGCCTGTACCCTAGAGTCCATAATAGGCACAGAGCTGAGGGCGATCCTGGGCAAATTACTCCACCTTGCCAAGCCTCAGTTTCCACACTTGTGAAATGGGCTGATAACAGTACCCACGTGGCAGACATCAACTGCTTCCACCTGCCCCTTCTTCCAGCAACCGTACCCTGAGTCTCCAATGACTCTCTCTCCGGCTATTTGCAACTCAGGGGGGGACTCTCTCTCCCAATATCCGGCCCTTGCCTGGCCAAAGGATGGTCAAGTGATCTGGCTGGGCCACTTGGACTCTCTCTTCCTAGAACTGGACACTTGAGTGGCCCAAGGCCTGAGGGATGGTGCAGCTGCCTGCCGCTGGTGATGCTCTGATTCCCCCCAGCAGCTCCTCCTCCCAGGGTGGCTCCGGCTGGCTGGGCCCCTTCCCCACCCCTATTCTGCCAGAGCCATCTTTCCACACATTCCCTACAGCCTAAGTTAGCCAGGTTCATTTCTGTCACTTCCATCTCATGGAGGTGCTGACTGGATTCAGGGATATAAAGCATGAAAAGGCTTGAGTACTTAAGAAGCACTCAGATAAATGATACCCATTCTATAATAAGAATAAAAAATTACTATTAAGGCTTGAGAACAAAACAAGTCTGCAGTTATTTAATCCTTCCCAAACTTCAGAATTCCTACTGGCTCTCACAGCCCCCTCTAATATTTCCCTCCCAGCCCTCCCGCCCAACTTTATCTTCACGGTCTGCACACAGCCCTCCTGCGGACAGGTGCTCTCTCTCCCTGCAGCCTCCCACGTTTTGTCTGTGCTCTGCCCCCTCCATCCTCCTGTGGAAGGCCTTTCTACCCACCCAGCCAGCGGGAGGGCCCCTGAGTACCAGCCCCCCACCTACTCCAGGGACTTCCTCTTGGACACCTCTGGGCCCAAGCCCTGGCCCCCGGCCCGTGCGGCCTGGGGCTGTGCCCTTCTTGAGGGTGGGGCTCGTGCCTTCTATTCTTTTGTGGTTGTTGGCCCACTCAGGAGCCCCTGCGTCCTGCTGGCTCCCCACCTGTCAGGCTTCATCTCCATCACTCGAATCTCTCCTGCTTCTTTCAAACGCACCACATACCGGGGTTTCCACTTCTTTGCCTTCTTGTTCTCGGCCCGAAATCCCCCCCCCTTCCTCCACTTGCAGCATCCCTCCCCGGCTTTGGCTTTGTGATCAGCCTTGGGTCACCTCCGCCATGCTGCCTTGTCCAAATCTTCCCCAGAACCCAAGTGCACAGGCCTCTGCTCATTCCCCAAGTTCCAGACTAGCTCTGAAACATCCTGTCTGCCTGTCTCTCTCAGGACACTGACCTCCTTCAAGTCCGAATTCCTGGTTTGTGTATCTGTAGATCATCCCTGCACTTCAAAGTGCCTGGCCCCTGGAGGGATTTATATTTCTTCAGTGAATTCTCAAGAAACATTGTCACTATTACAAAGTCCAAAGGTTTCTTAGTTGTTGTGTTTTTTTGTTTTTTGTTTTGAAAGGGGTAGTTTTTTAGAATTGCCAAAGTACAGGATGCCTGGTAAAATCTAAATTTCAAATAAACAATGAATAATTTCGTAGTCTAAGTATGTCCCAAATAGCACACGTGTATCTGAAATTCAAATTTAACTGGGCATCCTGTTAAATTTGGTAGATCTGACAACCCTAAGCCCTGGGACGGCCTGAAATAGGCCTGCAGAAGCAGGCGGTGGGGCTCTGCCCACCTGAACACAATAGATGCATCACTAGTCCCTTTGCCCTTCACCTCCTGAAGAAGGCCCTGGGCTTGGGCTCAAGGCCCACCTGCAGGTTTGCATCTAAACCAGCAAGTATGGGAGGAAAACACGCTGCAGTTTGGAGAAGGGGGCAGAGGAACAATGGACATGTGACAAAGGCTGGACCTGTGGGCTCCCGGGAGAGTCCCAGAGGAGTGAGGTACACTAGCCCCTGCCTACCGGCCCACTGTGAGACACTGAGCTTCCGGAGTCTATTACAGCAGCCAGTCCCCACGTCATGGCAGGGGGCAGCGAGGCCGGCTCCACCCAGCGTCAGGCTAACCCTGCTGACAAGGGCTCTGGGGAAGGGACCACAGGGCCCCAGTTTCTGGGCATTACCCCAGCCCAGGAAGCTCCAAGGACAACTGTCCCAGCAGCACTGTCCTCAGGCATTCTGCACAAAAGCCCATTTAATTTCCAAAGCCACCCACTTCCCAGAGGAGAAGGCTCAGGGCCAACAGCGAGTGAATGACAGAATCAGACCAGAACCCGGTCTCTGAGTGCAGAAGCCACACTCACAACCCTCCAGCCACATGGCCTTCTTAATAAGCCTCAACCTCTCTCCTTCGGCCAGGGACGGGTGCCCATGACTCACTGCTTGCACCCACCAGGCTGACAGGATACTCGGCCAGTGGCTGTCCTTCTCGCAGCAGCACAGCTGGCCTTCATCTCCAAGGGGAAGGAAAAAACCGAGTCACTCAAAGCAAGACCGTTCCCCCTACCACAGCCCTTTCTCCCAGGGAGAAAGCACGCACCATTTGCAATCAGGATAGGAGTGTCCTAGATATTCAAAAGTACCATGAATGGTGCGGTCCCCTAGTACTTTGCTGGCAGTGTGTTAGCCAACTGGACTTCATTGCTGACCCCCCTGCACCTCCGGGTGGGCTAACAGTGAATGTATGAAAACCCAGGGAGTCGGTTGTGGAGCATACCTCTCACCTGGATGACCCTTCTTGTGCCCTGTGACCTCAGCGCAGACCACAGAACCCTGGCCTGCAATTCTTTCCAACCCTCCTCAGCTGCAGGCGTTAGGGAAGGAGGACCTGGACCCGCTGAGCAAGCAGCATTTTAACTCGAAAAGCATCTGCTCAGGCCTTCCCGCGAGGTATTTTAAACTCATTTCTTTCCACTTCTTGGGCTCTCGCACTGGAAAGCCACATTCAGAGACCTCCCTCTGCAGCGGGAGTGGGGGAAGAGTCTCGGAGGCCAATGCCTCCCTCGGGAGGACAGGCTCTCTGAGGAGCTGGAGAATCCCACTGCTTCGGGACAGGACGGGGCAGCAGGATGTGGGAATCTGGCTGGAGCCACCCACAGCTTGGCATGGCTTCTTTTTGAAAATGAGCATTTGCCGTGTTTTGTTTTGTTTTTTTTCACTAAAAACAGGAATATGTGTTCACTGCAGAACATTTGGAAAACAGAAAAGCACAGATGAGCAAAAAAAAAAAAGTGACATATTTTATCAGCTATATTTCTGTGCTTATACAGACACATATTTTCATCCTTCATTTGTAATCAGGTAGGAATCAGCCCGAGCATGTTGTTTTGCAACCAGCTTTTACGATGTAATATTCCCATGACAGAAGACAGAATACATTTTTACCATCTTGATGGTATCCTAGCATGTGGATAGAGTACATTTCATTTATCTTGTTCTCCACTGATGGGCGTTTAAGTGTAAGTAAGTAAGTCTTTTTACTATCATAAACCATACTATGTTTGTATGTTCCTAATATAGCTCCTAAGGATGGAGCCCTGACTATATGCTGGGCCCATTTAATCCTCCCATCAGTCCTATGAAATTGGAACTGTTACTATTCCCATTTTACGGAGATGCAGAGAGGATGCATCATTATTGTGAAGTCACACTGCTGGTAGGCGGCAGAGCAGGGATTTGAACCCAGACTGTCTGGTGTCCTTTCTCTGCTCACCAGAGCATGGAATGACACAGATTCAAAGTCTGAACCAAAGTGACACGTAAGTAATCTGAAGACATGATCGCTCCATCCACCTTGATATTGAGCCAGCTGCAGGAGCCTGGAGTGTAAGGAGCAGGCGGGGATCTCCTTGCATCTAAGGGCCAGAGGGGTCAGGATGGTGCAATGCACCTGATAAGGTTCACTCTTTTTCAATCAGAAGAAAGCAACAGCGATTAAAAAAAAACCCAGCCTACCTGAGGGGCCTTAATGCCTACCTACTACACTACTTCTCTGTGACACAGACAGGGCACATGACAAGAACGCCCCTGCAGAGTAGATAGGCAGGCTCAGTCTTGCTCCAGGGCCTACCCCTGCGGCTGCAGGGTGTCCAGCCTGGGGCCAGCACCCCATACATGCCTCTTGAATGAAAGAGCATGGAGAACACTGTAGCGTGGCCTCACAGCAGCAGGTAGGAAAGAGGCACAGATTTGGATCGCAGCTGTTATTATTGTCCATATTATTTTTCATGACTACTGCCACTGATTAAGTGCCTTTTCTACATGATGCATCAGGCTGAAAATCGTGTGACACGAGTTAATCTTCACAATCGCCCCATACTTGTAGATAAGTACTATTACACGCTCCTGCCCCCATTTTATAGACCCTCGGGTAGCTCGTCTACAAGGTCACCAGCTCAGAAGTGCTTGTGGAGGACTCAAAGCCAGGTCTTCTCATCATGAAAGAACTGTGCTAGTAGCTGGCATTTATCCCTCCGGCAGAAGGCACTGAGTATATATATACCCATAAAGCCCACAACAACTTCCTCTCAGGAGGAAGACGCTGTACTCATTCTACAGATGCAGAAACTAAGGCTGGTGGTTGCGTCAGCCAAGGCCATGTTTATCTCCGACACCCAAGTGTGCTGCTCTGCCCTGCGTGTTTCTGCAAAAGAACGGGTGCCAGGTAACCAATCGGTGGCTGGACACAGAATGCAGCTAATTTGGGCAGCAGGGGCACACTTTGTTCCAGACCACCGAGCTCGCCAGCCAGAGGCCTCCCATAGACTGAGACGAGAATGCTGGTAACACCTAATAAGGGTGTGATTTACCCTGCAAAACCCCACAGCTCAGAACAGTGACCCCCGGGCTCCTAGAGCCTGGCAAATGGAGAAGGGAGGTTTCAAGGCTGGTGGCACGGGATCTGCCACCCCATCACTCCAGAGGCGCAATCAACTCAGAGCTTCCTGGGGCGAGAATGATGATGGCAGCTGCCTGTGCTGCACTCATCCAGGAAGAGGAGGCAGTAAGATGAGGGAAGGGCCAGGAGGGGGAAACCGGGGTCTAGAAGGTAGGTGACACCCCCGAGGCTGCCTGGCACAGGAGAGAGATCACGGGGCTGCCACCTGTCCCCTACCACATATGCCTCTGGCTCAGTCCCCATGCCTCCACTCCTTGCTGTGTGACCTCAGGTATAAGCCTTCCCCTCTCTGAGCCTCCAGTCGCAAGGGGAGAGTGGGAACGCTAAGGTAACTACCTGAAGGATTAGGATCTTGCCTGTATAAAATCATACCAATTTCCAGAAGACAAATAGCTCAATATACTGAGAAAGGGGCCAAAGATAAAACAGGCGATTCACAGGAGGAAATGTAAATGGCCGGTGGAGGTAGGAAAAGGCGCTTAACCTGCCAGCGAGCTGGGAGATGCGAAGGCCACCGTGAGATCCTATTCTGAGCCCAGCGGATTGGCTAAAACTAAAAAGTCCAACCATTCGGGGTGGTAGCAAGGACACACAGCAAAGGGGTGTACAGACACTGCTCTGGGGGATATAAATGTCCCGGCAACCCCACCTCAGGGACATGTGCACGTAGTAGCCGTGTGGACCTGGACTGCTAGGGCACCCTAGAAGTCCCCACCACGAGCTAGTTAAAATGAACTGGGGCCACATGTACCAGCATAGATCTCAAAAGGACAGTATTTTTATATAGTTTTAAAACATTCAATACAAGATTTGGGGCAGTGTTCAAAAGGTAAGAACATTAAAAGGTGCATAGGGCTGGGGCAGGAAGGGGATTGACTGCAGACAAGTCCCAGGGATCTTCTTGGGGGTGATGCAAATGTTATAAACCTGGATTGCCGTGGTGGTCGCACAGCTCTATAAATTCACTAAAATAATCAGCAATCCATACGCTTAAAATGAGTGAATTTCATGGCTTGCAAATTATACCTCAATAAAGCTGTGAGAGAAAAAAATCCTATCTAAGAGATCTAATAGTCTATTTTTTTAAAAGATTTTATTTATTTATTTGAGAGAGAGAGAATGAGCAGGGGGGAGGAGCAGAGGGAGAGGGAGAAGCAGACTCTCTGAAGAACAGGGAGCCCAATGCAGGACTTGATCCCAGGACCCTGGGATCGTAACCTGAGCCGAAGGCAGACACTTAACCGACTGAGCCACCCAGGTGCCCCTCTAATACTCTATTTTTAATAAAAAGTGCATGGGGATGATAAACACCAAATGCAGGGCACCGGTTCATTTGGGGGAGGGGAAGAGTTAGGGCGGGTACATAGGGGTTTTGCCTCTGCTGTGCTTTATTTCGTAAAAACCAAAAATAATGATCTGAAACATAGCCAAATATGAAGATCTGACAGAGCTGCATGGTAGAGTTAATTCATTTCATGTATTTGTATGTTTGAAATAGTGTATTAAAAAGTACCTATTTTAAAGGACTGTGGCAATTTTCTAATTATGCAGAGAGGTTCATCCAGTGCCTGGCCCACAACAACTGATCAAATTTCAGCTATTATGATGACTGCTGCTATAACTACTACTACCATCTTGCTCCTCTTAACATCTAAAGATCTCAAGACAGAGGAGCAAGCCAGCATCTCTTGGCTCCTGCAGACAGGGACTCTCTTCTGTATATTCCACTCCAGCGCAGGAAATGGGGTGATCCTGCAAAGCCTCTAGGGAGCACTTCTTCCTCCCCTCAAGCCAGATAACCCAGCCAGGGAGGGTCTCCCCAGGGCATCACCCTTGAAAGCCCCCGTTCCATGCATTCCGAAAGCCCTGGGCTCTGGGGAAGGAAAGTGCTAGCACAGAAGGGGAGCAGTTCCCTACGCCTTCACTCTCCCTGCCTCTGACAGAGGCAGGCCACTCCAGGGGAGCCTCTCCAAATCATGGTGTCGTTGATATTATCATCCACAATAATCCCTACCCAACTGTTGGGGTCTCAGAGGTCCTGGGAGTTTCTGTCCTTGCATTCTCCAGACCTGGCCTGTGGCTCTGCCCCTGGGCCCACTGATTGTCTGTGCCCAGAAGCGAAGGCGGGCTGGGCATGGAGAGGGTGCAGCCCTGATAATAGAGAAGATGTCATTTCAGGTGGAACAGGTGACCCAGCCCTGAGCTCAGGTGCGGTTCTCCAAATCTATAGTACCTGTGACCTGTTCCTTCCAAGGCAACTGAGTGATGAACAGGTGGTGGCCAAGGTAGCTGCAAATGGGGAGAGGGGTGGTGGAAAATTAGGGGGCGTGCCTAACAGAATTCTCCGTAACTGATTTGTACATTCTAACACAGTGGTTGGGGCTGGGGGGCCGGGGGCGGTTAGCAGGGTGTGGTTTTAAACTCCTGGGGGCCATGTCTGGAGATACTGTTGGTTGTCACAATTTGGGAGGGGGACGCTACTGGCACCTAGTGGATAGAAGCCAGAGATGTTGCTAAACATCCTATAATGCTCAGGACAGCCTCCCCACAACAAAGAAGGATATGGCTCAAAATGTCAACAGTGTGGATGTTGAGAAATTCTGCCCCAGAGGAAAGGAACAGTATTTACAACTTGCAGATTATAGAAGATGTTGTTCAGAGAGATAAGTCGACCAGCCTAAGGTCACACAGAGGGAAATGGCAGGGCTCAGGACTGTCCAACTCTCCTTCCCATGCTTTCTCTACAGGGTGGCTGGGTCAGGTTCGAAGAGAAGGATACCAAATGGGATGAAAGTCTAGGCCCACACTGATAGCAGCCTCCGGGTGCATTTCCTCCAGAGTGGTGGGGCAGACATGTCTTGAGAACAGGAGGGGGAGGCACCGGCACTTTCTGGTGGGTTCAGGTCCCCTGCCATCACGGCACTACATCTGCCCTGTTCCTGTGGATGCCTCAGGCTTCAGTTCAACCCATCGCCCCTCTTCATCTGATGATGATGAACCCAAAAGCCTGGATACCAGGGAGGGGGCCCCCTTGAGTCACAAGAGTGACTAAACCCACATGCAGAAAAACAAGTTTTTGGTGAAATCCCTGCACACATGACTTTGGCACCTTCCTATTCAGAGTGACATGGACACCATGCAGCAGGGAGGCAGGCCCTCACAGCTATGGCATGCCAGTCTGGGTGTCACATGGTCCCTCCCCCTAGGAAGTGGGCACCATCACCCCCCAGGTACAGATGAGAAAACTGAGTTTCAGAGAGGCTACACGGCTACCAAGTGGAGGCCAAGATTTGAACCCAAATCCGTATTTTAACTTGTTTTTCAAGGGGCCCCTAAAAAGTGATGGAAAGCTAAGCAAGATTCCCCTTAAAGCCTCAGAACCTTCAAAAAGCCGGCGGGGATGGATCTGATTAAGCAGAGGATGAAAAGCCACAGGGCAATCACAAATGATGGCAGACTTCCTGGTTCTTAAGGGGACTCTGCTTTAGGAAACTATGAAGGTATGGGATCTAGGAAGTGGTGGGCTCTGGTGGAATGCCACTTTTTGGGGCCCAACAGACTTGGACTGACATCCTTGCTCTGCCTGTGACTGTGACCTCAGGCATAGGACCTCACTTTTCTGAGCCTTAGTCTCCTCATCTGTCAAATGGGCTCAAGAATCTCGGCCTCATATGCATGTGCTAAGAGCAGACAGGAGAGAATGACTGGATGATGATGCCCAGTTTGTGGTGGCTGTATCTATTCTGGTTCTGCCAGCTCACAGACTGGGTGGGAGGCAGCATGGAGAACTTTAGACTTCCTCTTGTTGCCATGTTGGTGAAAACTGTCTTCCTACCAAAAAGGCAACTCAGTTAGACACTCAACAAGCTCAAACAAGAAACCAAGATTTGGCAGCATTTGAAACAGTTAACAAAAAAAAAAAAAAAAAAAAAAAGGATGAAAAAAAGACAATTCAGCTCCGCTCTGGAATCAAGGGAAACTTCACTCTATTTAAAGATGCCACAGGTCCAGGAAATAGCTTCCCACCGCCTGGCTAAGGGATGAATAACTGGCTTCCCAGCCAATAACAATACGGACTCACACAGCACACCCTTTCTCGTGGAGAGTGCTGAGTGGATTCCGGCTATCTCCTTTCAGGATTTTATAGACTATTCGCAGAGAGCACACAGATCTGCTTTATAAGAACGAGCCTCTTAAGAAAATAGATCCAGAGAAGACTTGCAGGGAGGCCAAGGAGCTGAATTTAGCCAGCCAACGCCCTTTGCTATTCATTGTTCTACACTTCTTTGTTAGGATTTTTTCCCTCCCTCTTGCTCTTTTTTCCTTCCTTGTTAACTTCTCTGCAGCTAGGCGCTGCCACTGCCCCCTTCTCACCACCAGAGACACCACAGCCCCCTCCCCTCCAGTAAGAAGGCCTCCCCAAGACCTCACCTGGGCCCAACATCCCACAGACCCATTACCCCTCCACCCAAAACCTCTGAGGTGATCCCAGGGCCCCTTGAGCCCAGATTTAGGTCCTAGACTGCTGCAGAATCCATTTCCCATCTGGGGGTCACCGCTTGCCCTGGCACACCTTTCAAAGGCAGGGAAGGCCTGAATGCAGCTCCATGTTCTAGAACCTGCACCTTCTTTGAGCCTCAGCCTTCCCATCTGCAAAATGAGGCTACTGGCCCATTTTCTCAAGTCCTTAACCAGCTCTAAACAAGACTCTCATTTTATAGAGGGAGGTACCAGGAGAAAACTTTCCTGCATTTTTAAACAGAAGTTATTGGAGAAAGAGGGCAGGGACTTTTTTTTAAACCTTTTCACGGTGCAGGCACTCAAAGGATCCATTCTCAGAGATGGCTCGGGCTGGATCCTTCAAAAGGACGGAGCCAAACTTGGCGATCCCTAGAGGAGCTACCTGTGGCTAGGCACTGCGGGTCTGGGTGCCTCTGGACAAGGAGGCACAGGGCGGACGGCCCGAGAACAGGAGCTTCTCTATCTCTTTTCCCCCCTCCCCCTCTTTCTGTCTCTCTGTCCCCTACACTGGCTGGGGCCCGACTTTTCCACAAATGGGCCGGAGGAGTGGTGGGGGGGGGCAAAGGAGGAGACGGAAAGGAGGAGAGGAGCTGCAGAGGGGCGAGCAGGGGGCGAGGCGGGAGGACGGAAAAGAGGGGAGGAGAACCGGGCAAAAGAGAGGAGGGGGAGGGGGAGGAGCTGGAGAGACCCAGGCACGCAGCAGCAGGGCCGAGGGGGAGAGAAGGGGAGGGTGGCGAGAGAGCAGACGGTTCGGAAGTTTTCAGAACCCGGGGGCTCTCGGTCGCCCCCGGCGGGGCACGGACTCGAGGGGGCGTGGGGGCCGCGCGGCACTCACATAATGCTTGTTGGGCACCCGCCGCTTCTGCACGTCCAGCACCTTCACCTCCACGATGCTGCGCCGCGGCGGCATGGCCGTCCTCCGCGGGGCCGAACGCGGGTGCGGGGAGCGCGGGTGCGGGGGACGCACTGCCGCGGGCGGAAAGCTGGGGGCCGAGCGCTATCCGGAGCCCCTGCAGATCACCGGCCGAGCTCGAGCCGCCGCCGCCGCCACCGCCCTTCGCTCCGCGCGCCCTGGGGCCCGGCCCGCCGCCGTCGCCCGCCCCCGGCCCGCCCCCGGCCCGCCCCCCGCGCCGCCGCCCCGCCCCCCTTAAAGGGCCCGGCCCAGTTCCCGCCCCCAGCGCGCGGACCGGGCTGGCTCACGTCCGGCCTCCGCCGCGCCTTTGTCCCGGCGCCCTCCCCCGATCTCCGGGGGAGGGGACGGGCGCGCATCCGCAGGCCAGTCACTGACTGACCGGTCGATTCATTCCCGCACTCGCTCAGCTCAGGAGCCACGGCCCAGCGCCGGATCTGTGGGCCGGGCTCCCCGGTTCAAATTCGGGCTCTGCCGCTATCTATTCCGTGGCCTTGGGCGAGTTGCTTAACCTTTCCGGGCTCAGTTCCTTCATCTGTAAAATGGGCCTAGTACGACTGCCTGCCAACCAGGGCTGTCCTCCCCATGTGAAGATGCATGTGAAGCCATTGGCATTGTCTAGCCACGGTATAAGATGTTGACAGTTTTAAACCCAGACCCAAGCCTTGGGGATTCAGGGAGTAGCGAGAGGCCAGCAGCTTCTTTTCCTAAGTGTACACTCTGAGAGATGGGGAGAGAGGGAGATAAAAATCACAACAAATGCAAGTACAATATAATTGCAATAATAGTAGCGTAATAAGGTGGTGGATAAAAACGTGGGGCAGATGCGAGCTTGGAAGAGAGGCCATTGGTTCCCAAATGTGGAGCACTTCCTCCATGCCAGGGGCAGTGCCTTCTGCTTTTCTGAAATGTTCCTTTTGAATGCTCAAGGCAACTCTGGGAGGAAAAGGTGTTTGGCCTATACTACAGAGGGGGTGACTGAGAGCAGCATCCAGACTCACAGAATTGGTGGAAAGAACCCATCACTGTCTGGCTTTAGGCATATTTCACAAGCTAAGGTGGGTGCGGCTGTTTCACATTTCTTCGAGTGCCTCCTCGCCCTGGCTTGGCTCAGAGTCATTTTCAGGTGGTGGCTGAACAAATGTCTGAATGAATGTACACATCAATGCAGGGATAGGAGACTGGCCAATGCTGTTACACTAGGAAGCAGGGGCTCTTTCCAACAAACTGCATCACTCCCCTCTAGGCCCGAAAGAACCCAGGGCTCCTTCCCACCCTGGATCCAAGGTCAGCCTTTGAAAGACAGTATGGGTCATCCAGGGGAGAATGCTTCTTTGCAGCCCTGGCCAGGTTCCTGGATAGTTGGGTGCTGATTCGCTTAGGATCCACCCCCCCCCCACTTGCCCCTCCAACTTCCTTGCCAGGTTTTACCAGCCTGCTCTGGCCCCAGAGAATGGCCTGTATGGATTTCATGGATGGGCTCCCTGTGCTCAGCTTCCTGTTGGGCTTGGCCAATAGGAGGCCCTGGCAGGAGACTGAGGGCAGAAGAAGAGAGAGGTCTAGGTATAATTTTCCTGAGTTCTCTTCCTGCAGGTTTGTGCTTACCAAAGGTGGCCTTCCACATACCTTCTCCCTCAGGGTTCCTGGAACCACTTTTTTCCACTAAGGGTGTTAAGAGTCCTGCTGTTGCAAGTCCTGGATACTGCACCATCCCCTCTGGGTTCCCCAAGCCCTGACCGTACCTCTGTGAGTGTACTCCCCAGTAAACTTCCCTGGTGACCCTGCTTGAGGGAGGCATCTGTTTCATGCTGGGACCCTCGCTGATAGCATTTCTGTAAGGCACATTCTTCTGAAGCACAACTGCAAGTCAAGTTACTTAAAAATGCCCAGTATGTGGAAGGCCTGGCTTTTCTGTTCCTTTTACCTCATCCTCTGAATGAGCCAAGCCTTCCTAATAAGGCAGAACTACAGAAGGCAGACGCTAGAGGAAATCTGTGAATCAGCCAGCTTCCTCGGTTTTCCCAGAAAGGCCATGCGACCTGGCCGAGTTGCACACGGAGAGGCCAAGTTGGGTCTTCAGCCCTCCTGGGCTCCCCTGCTCTGCTGTGGCCTGCCTGGCCTGGGAAGACAGATTTTCCTCTCACCTGCCTGTAGCAGAAGATGCAATAAGTTGCATCTTTCCATGCCCTTCCTTTGTCTCTCTTTGTCTTTCTTTTTACTGTAGTAAAACATACATGACGTAAAATTTCCCATTTTAACCATTTGTAAGTGTATAGTTCTGTGGCATTAAGTACTTCACCTTGTTTTGCGGTCATCACCAACATCCGTCTCTAGAACTTTTTTTTTTGTCTTCCCAAATTGAAACTCTGTACCCTTTAGGCAATAACTCCCCATTCCTCTTTGCTCAGCGGCTGGCAACCACCATTTACTAAGTGTTTGACCTTGCGCAAGTCACTTGACCTCTCTGTACTCTATCTCCTGATGTGTAAGATGGGAAAGGAATAGCCACTGACCTCATTGGCTTGTTCTGGAGTCTAAATGAGATAATACACATAAAGTACATGGATTTTTGTTATTTTGCTATTAGCTGATCAGAGACAGCTAAACGTCTCCCGTTAAGTGCATCCAAATCTCAAACCTAATTTTAATACTAACTCTGCCATGAACTACATCTACTCTTTCCCAGTCCTGATCCTCTTTTTAGTCCCTGATTTTGTGTCCAATCTCAGCTCCCACCAGTTGCCTCTGTTCTCCCCACATCCCCAAAATAGAAATGACTTGTGATCTCCAGGAGGAAATATATTCTGTTTTTTCCTATGCGTATATCTTAGGGTAAGCGATTCATTTCCCCACCCTGTCTGCCAGTAACCTCTTATTCAGCCTTCAAAGCCCAGCTTGGATGTCACTTCCTCCAGGAAGCCCTCCATCCCAGATATATAATTGCTTTCCCACCCCTCCTCCAGCTATCACTGTTCCTTGTCATAGCTATTATTACCTTTTTATAGATCTGATTCTTTTGCCAGACTCTGAGACCCCAAGGAGCTGGAGCGGGTCTAATTTGTTTCAAGTCCCCCAGCATCTGGCACAGACTAGCATTGAGAGGCCTCGAGGAAATGCCTGTGGGATAAATGAATCCATCTCCATCTCCTTAACTCTAACCTAAGTTCTCTCCAGGGCTGGGCTTGCTTTTGTCCCTACCCATTCCCCAGAGACCTCTTCACACCAAGCTTCACTGTGTCCACACTCCTGGGAACCCTGGCATTTCCCTTGATCGGGGTGTAAAGAGAACAGGGCAGAGAAAAAGGTAATTTTGCTGCCTTAGCTGATTTTATTCTTCTGAATTTCTGTTCTAGAAGTGCATTTTGCAAGCTCGAGAGCTGCAGACCATAGAAAATCAATGCTGAAGCTGACAGACCGCAGAATTCCATATGGCAGGTTTATTTGGGAGGAGGGCTACACATCCAAGGGGCATCGAGTCCATCAGCCTAAATTAGGCTCTGATCTTTTTGTGATTTTTGATGTCTGCCTGACTGTCAGGCTGTACTTCTCCCAAATCCCAAGTCTCCAGGATGGACAGCCAGGCCCAGGGAGCTGAGGCCCTGCTCCTTTTTTACCTCTCCTCATCAACCATCCGAGATGGAATCAGGCCTCTTTCCAGAACAAAGGCAGGGGTCATTGAAAAGAGATTCATCCCTCTGAGACTGTTGTCTGATTGACTGGCACAGCAAGATGCTCACAATGAACACAGCCGAACCTACAAATGCTCAGCGGCCAGGCACATGTGGTCCTCTGAACTAGATCATGGGCTGGAAGGAGGTGGGCCTTAGAGCAAAGTTCCAGATGCCCAGGCTGCAGGGCAGAGCTTTGGGGGTGGGGAGGAGCTTGAGCGAAGTTACATTTTGGGGGCTGGAAGAAGGAAAGCACAGCTTCCTTCCATCTTCCCCCTTTTCCTGGCTGTCATAATTATCTTCCTCCTAAAAGGATGCTCTGTCCATAATACTCCCCTGCTCAGAAACCTTCACTGGCTCCCACTGCTCATCGATGTTCATGTGCTAGAGATTGGCATTCAAGGCCTCCATGACCTGGATCCTTTAGTGCTGCTTTCAGCCCTACCTACTTTGTGTTTATAAATTGTGCCTATATCTGTCCTTCTCCACTTTGTAAAGGGATGTGTGGGTAAAGGGATGTGTGTGTGTGTGTGTGTGTCTGATCACCTCCCGGGTGTTATGTATAGCACCAGACATTCCACATCCATTTCTCTATCTAATTTATCCAAGAAACCCACCGTGTGTGTTATTTTCCCCATTTTAAGTGAGACAAACAAAGCTCAGAGAAGTTGCCTTGCGCCATAGCACAGAAAAATGAAGAAGCTGGGATCTGAACTCAGACCTATTGGGTGCCTCACCCATGTTCTTTCCAGAAGCAAGACCCCACTTGAGGACCGGACTGATGTTTTCTTCATGTTTGTCTCCACTTCTCTTCATTAAATAGATGTCTTTCTGCTACAGACGGAATGTTTGTGTCTCCAAATCCGTGTTGAAATCTAATTCCCAATGTGAGGTTATTTGGAGGTGGGAATCTCCAGAACAGGATTAGGTCATAAGGGTGGAGTTTCATGAATGAGATGAGTGCCCTTATCAAAGAGATTCCAGAGAACTCCCTCTCCCCTTCTAACATGTGGGGACATAGTGAGAAGGCAGCTGTCTGGGAACTAGGATGTGGGCTCTTACCAGACTCCAAATCAGCACCTTGGTCTTGGAATTCCTAGCTCCCAGAACTGTGAGAAATAATGTTTCTGTTGTTTTTAAGCCAGCCAGTCTATAATATTGTTATTGTAGCCCAAATGGACTGACAGCTTGAAAGCCATTCTCTGTCTCCAGCTGGATGGGTCTTTAGAAAAGGCAAGTTAGATAATACCTATAAAAGCCAAGGCCTCATGATAGCCAAGCCCCACAGGGTCTGGCTTCTGCTGTCCTCTGGGCCTCATTTCATCCCCTCCCCCTGGCACACTCCCCTCCAGCCACTCTGACCTTCTCTCCATTCCTAGAATACCCACCATTTTGCACATGCTGTTCCCTCCTCCTGCAAGGCTTTCCCCTCAACTGACCCATTCCTGTCTTTTAGGCCTTCATTTAAATGTCATCTCTTCTGAGAACTTCCCTAAAGTAGCCCCCCTCATCTCTCTCCCATGTGCATTTCCTTCATAGCACTTATGACCGCTGCATGCTTTTACTGATCTGTCAATAGAGCATCAGCTTCATGAGGTCAGTTCTGTCTGTCTCATTAATTCTCTGCAACGCCAGCACAGTGTTCGTGGGCTCGTAGTAAGTGAGTAGCTGTTGAATAAATTGATGGCTTTCCTCTCCATGATAAAGGCAGGGCCTCCTCTTCCCCACAGTGTCTGGACCCCTGGCAACTGCTCAGCAGATGCTTGTCGAAGGAATGAACGGATGAACAAATGGACGTGTGAGTGTGTGAAAGATCAGGTCGATCGCAAAAAGGGTTTGGGCTACATTTCAGGTTAACGGGCACATATGCCAGAGACCTCTGAGGGGACCAAGCCTGGTGACTCTCATCTTGTTCACAGAGCCTAGAGAAACTTGCAGAAAGATATTAAAACATAGAGGTCACCTGTCCTTGAACCGCTTCTCCCAATCAGACTGGGTGCATTTCCTCATTCAGCCACAGGGTGGCAGCCAGCTTGTCACTGCTGCCAGGGCACCCCCACACTCCTGCCCCAGGGGCAAAAATTACTGTTTGATCATCCCCAGTGCTTCCCACAGCCCACGTTGCCAGCTGAGTCTAACTGCTTGGTTACCCTATAAGTTTGTTGCATCGAATATGAAGGTTATGGTTCAACCTTGCCTATTCAGATAAAGTGTGCCAGAGCATGATCCCAAAGTGCAGGTAGCCCAGGGAGCCTAGTTATGTATTCACTAGTATTTATTGATTGCTTGTATACAAGTATTTATCACTTGCATATACAGTACTTATTGGGCTCCTAATATGTGCCAGGCATTGCCTGAGGTGCTTGGGATACAACATTGAACTAAAGGTAAAGATCCTTTTTCTTGTGACACTCACATTCTAGCAATAAACATGAGAAATAGGGAAATTGTATAGCACATTAGAAGGTAAAAAGTGTTAGGAGCAAAATAGAAATAGTGCAGGCTAATGGGGACTAGGAGGCTGGGGGTCAGGAGAGCAGGAAGCAATTTTCAATAGGGTGGAACAGGTAGGCTTCATTGAGGAGCTGACTTTGAGTATAGACCTGAAGGTAATGAGTGAGCCATGACTGTGCCTGGGGGAAGAACCTTCCAGAAGGAGGAAACAACCAGTGCAAAGGAGGGAGCATGGCTGGCATGTCTAAGAACAGAATGGAAGTCAGTGTGGTTGGAGGGGAGCAGGGAAAGGGAGGAGAAGCAGGACACATGGGGTCAGAGAGGTAATGGGGTACTGACTTCCAGAAGGCCTTATAGGGACCATGGAGAGCTGGCTTTCACCCTGAGGGGTAGCGTGATCTGATGTATGGATCTGATTGCTCTGTCTGCTAGCATGAGAATAGATCCTAGCTCTCCTGGACACGTGCTTGGATTGTGGTCTTCCACCCCCTTCCATTCAGAGTGGGTTATGTGACTTGCCTGGCCATTCAAATGTGACTTGCTTGGACATTGAAATGTGAACAGAAGCAAAGTGTATCACTTCCAGGCAGGAGGGCCAATAGGCAAGTTCACCCCTACTCTGTGCCTGGCAATGCTCCAGATGGTGACTGCTCTGCCAGCTTGGAACCTGGAAAGACGATGATGGCGCTATGGTCTGAATGCGACCCCCACTGCCCACAAGGTGATGATATTAGGAAGGGGGGGGCCTTTGAGAGGCAGAGCTTTCATGAGTGGGATTAGTGCCCTTATAAAAAAGGCCCGAGAGAGCTTCCCTCTCCCTTCCACCATGTGAAGACAAAACGAGAAGACTCCAACCACGCTGGCACCCTGATCTCAGACTTCTCAGCCTCCAGAACTGTGAGAAATAAATTTCTGTTGTTTATAAGCCACCCTATCTATTGTATTTTGTTATAGTAGCCCAAATGGGCCAAGACAGATGAGCAGAGCCCTTCTCCAGATCTGGGCTGAATGTGAGTGTGGAGCAAAATGATTGCTGGTGAAGTGGCTGGGCTTTTTGGTGTTATTTGTTACTGCAGCATAACCTGGTCTATCCTGACTGCTGCTAGAAGCAAGGGGTGTTGGGGAAGACCTGCTAGGAGGTTACTTTAATCCTTCAGATGAGAGATGATAGTGGCCCAGACCAGAGAATTGGCAGTGGAGATGCTGAGGATGGTGGGTTCTGGATATGGTGGATTTCATCCGGTTGGGTGCTGGATATTTTTATATTCATATAAACATTGTTGAGCTTTGTTCTGGGATGCAGTTAAGTTATTTGGAAATAAGTTGACCCTTTCAGATCTTTATGAGGAAATAGCAGAGCTGCATTTAATCTAGGGTTAATTTTTCCCCACTACTGAGGCAAGATCCTTCTTAGATAGCTAAATGATGCCTTGAGGTCATTTAGAAATGGCTGGGAACCTCACTGTGAGGTTTTCTGCTTTTGCTGTTGCAGAAAGGCACTATTCCTGCCCCTGTGTGAGCTCTGTGCACCTTTCTCTCTAATCTTTGAAGGTAGTGCTTTGCCTGGCCTTGGGTAGTTTCCTCACATGCATGTACTGATAAACTATCAACTGAATACTCAAAGGGGACCCTCTAGATGTCTGGAGTTCTCTCTGAGAATCTTTCTTCTCTCCAATACTTTGCTGGGCAAATTCCAGCTGCCCTGGCTTCCCTACACTCCCAGCTTCTCTGCAACTCAGGGAGGCTGCCAAGGTTTCTCCTCCCTGAGCTGTGGTTGGGGCATCATAGGGCTCCCCTCAATTGTTTCTTTCCTCCCTGGAGTCACTGTCCTTTGTTGTTGATGTCAAATATCTCGACTGCCATTGTTTCATACATCTTATCTCACTTTTTAGTTATCACAGATGGGAGGGTAAATCTGGTCTCTGTTAGTTCATCTTGACCAGAAGCCCTGTATTGCCTTTTGATACTGAAACCATGCAAAGGATTGCCCATCATTCATGGAACAATGCTACTGAAGGCAGGAGAAATTGCCTGATCTCTTCACATGGTTAAAATCAATTTCAAAGCAATAAGAGGCTCATGTGACCTATTGGCAGCCTAATTTTCTTCTTTTGGTAGGACATCAAATAATGCTGTCTATAGTAATTAATGGCATTTTGGAGTTGATAAAACATAACATTTCACGGTCTGTGTCTGAGGATTCCAATACCTGGAATCCTATGGGTCTATTTCTGTGGTCTGTTGTTTCTGCTGTTTCTGGTTTATTTTTGTCTTGTCTCCTCATATCTTCAATTTTTTTGCCTAGACATTTTATTTGAGAAAGTATTTGTAGAAATAGTTTGAGGCCTAACATGATATTAGCTTCCTTCATAAAGGATTTTGGGGTTCCAGGCTTACTCCTGCCAAGTCAGGCTGCAGTCTTTTCCATGGCTGGCTTCCTTCTGATTCATGCTTATTCCTAGAAGGGAGCCCATGGAGTCCCAGCCCAAAGGTGCTTTACAAAGATTCCTACCTTTGGCCGGGATTCTAAGTTGTGCCTACCTAGCACCTTGAACCTGACAAAAGGGCAATTTAACCTCTCGATTGGTCACATTGGCAAATACCTCCAGCATAAAACTGGTCCCGAGTTCTTTGGTCACCACTTTGGATTCCTGGCCTAGGACACATATATTATTACATCTTTGATGTTTTTTGGGAGATTTAAAAATATTTCCAGCTTAAAAAAACTTCTATTACTATTAACTTGCCATTAATATCACACTTGTATTTTGTTAATTTGCTTATTTATACAAACATTATATTGCATTTACCTTGGGCCAGGCACTTCTAGGCAGTCTCTATATAACAAGTCAATCCTCACAGCAGGACTACCAGGTAGATACTATTTTTGTTCCCATTTTGCAGACAAAGAAATTGAAGTACAGAGAGATTCAATGACTTGTTCAAGGTCTCACAGCTGATGAGTGGCAGACCCAGAATTGGAACTGAAGCCATCTTTCTGCAGGGTTCACGTGATTATGTCCATGGCTGCTTGCGAATTTGTGGCCACATCGGTGACTAGTGTATGAAGGGACCAATTGTCTGCTGGCTGCCCTGAGAAGGTCATGTTTAAGTGGGGAACTGATGGGTAAGTAGGACTCACATAATCACAGGATTGGGTGGCAGACCACAGGTCCAGAGATGGAACATTCAGGGAATGGTGGGAAGGCATTTGAGATGCTTTCACTCCCTTCTCCCAGAAGGACGACTCCCCGGCTGGGCCTGTGGGATCGAGCAACCCATCACTGGAAGCTCTGGCCACTTGGTGACACATCTCTGAATGGCTCCCCTCCTGCCCTTCCCTCCTGCTCCCTGACTTCCAGTGTCCAGCAAAGTGCCCCCCTTAGCCTCCAGCTCTGCTTTCCCAGGACTCTAGGCTGGCCAAAGGGGTCCATTCAGGAGCTGTGAGGTGGCATCTCCTTCTGGAGCAATGAATGGCAGAAAAGGATCAGACAGACCTGTGGAAAGAAGCAGGGATGGGAGGTGAACACAGAGTCCGGGCTTCCTTTCAGGCCTGGGTTCAGAGTCTTCTGGAGGCCTGACTTATCTCTGCCCTGTAGTTAATCAAGACACCCTGTGTTCCTTTAGTCCCCCTTTGTACTTAATCAGTGTAGTATGTATGAAACTCAGGCCACAGGTGGAGGCCAAGAGACACTTAATGTCTTAATTTTCTTAAATCAACTAATTGTTAACGGTCTCTAACCTGGTGGGTTGTTGGGTAAATTAATCTCAGCCACTCTGGAGGCAACCCCTCCCCTAGGCTCTAATGGGGCAGCTTCTTTCCAGCTGTCTTATCCAGCCATTTTTGTGAAGCTGCCCATGGCTCTAGCCCACAAGGTCCTCTCATGTCCCCTGCTCAACACATCCACACTCTGCTAGGGGTACAGGATCTCTGGTAATCCCCAGGGTCTCTGCAGAACACCCATCCCTCCTCAAGGTGCAGCTCGAGAGGGGACACAGATCCTCTCTACAGGCCCTCTTGCTGCCCGCAAGCCTGGGGGAGGAGGGCTCTTTTTGTCCTGGGGGAAATCCCTTGGTGATGCCCATCAGCCAGAGAGCCCAGGCACATACCAGTGTGCAAACAGAGTTGGGTGTATTACCTGCCGGATCGAGCGGGACACACACATTGGGGAGCTGTGGCATGTGGGTAAGAGAGGTTAGGGAGCTTATTAGAGAGTTGGGGTCTGTGTTAGGGGACGTGGGGATTTGTTTTGGATTGAGTGCTGTCAGAAAGTGGGGTAATAGGGCGCCTGGGTGGCTCAGATGGTTAAGTGTCTGCCTTCGGCTCAGGTCATGATCCCAGGGTCCTGGGATCGAGTCCCACATCGGGCTCCCTGCTCCTTGGGAGCCTGCTTCTCCCTCTGCCTCTCTCTCTCTCTCTCTCTCTCTTTCATGAATAAATAAATAAAATCTTTAATAAAAAAAAAAAAGAAAGTGGGGTAATTAGGTGATTGGGTAGTACTTTTTGCCTAGGAGGCAATAGTCACTCAGGTGAGTTGGGAGGGGATGTTTGCTCATTTAAGGGATTGCTTGAGAGTCTCTGTTTTTATCTCTGCTTGGGTGTGACTAAGAAGTGGCCTTTTTGGTTCTGTTCCACCACCATCACAGAACATCCTCATCTGACATTGGTGTTTATCCTGAACATACACAGCCTGGCTGGGAGCAAGGGACCATCCAAACTGTTTCTTTCTTATTTTTGCTCTTCTTCAAGCCTGTTCTCATTAGGGGAACTCTGTTCTTCCTCAGGTTTGGGAAGGAAAAAAGCCTTGCTTCAAATCTCCTAAGAGGCAAGTAAGCCTGGAGTCTACTACCTGCTTGAACTGGAGAGAGGAAGCATGTCTACAGAGAGGAAGTAGGAATTCATTTGTAGATATGTGTTTCTGGTCTCATGGGCTTGAGGTTTCTGCTGAGTCTAAACTCAGGGACCTAATGGCAGGAGGGGGGTTGTGCTTTATAGAACCAAAGTTCAGAGAAGGAAAATGTGGGGTCTAAGGTATATAGCTAGTAAGGGTTAGTAAACCTAGATTCTAAAAAGTAGTTATTTAGTTGTAGACAGTCATTTTATGTTGAGAAAGAGGTACAATTTGCATTAATGATATGAGTCCTAGGCCTTGATGTGCTGGAGAAAACATTGCAGTAAAATAGATACAGCAGAAAAGAAAGAAACAGAAAGAAACCCAGGAGAGGAGGGGATGTTACGACACCCATCTCCATCTTTGATAGATCAAATAGACAATACACACAGATACAGAACAGTGATTCTTGATCTTTTTTGGAGAATCTAATGAGCTCAAAGAACGCTTGCTTCAGAAAAATGCACTTCTGCAGGTACACTGGTATTTTTCACATAACTGGAGGGTTCTTTACATGCCCTAGGAGTTCCATGAGTCCCTGATAGGGAAGACTTCAATCATAAACTAGCCTGAGTTTAGCAATCAGACTTAAATTTGAATCTCAGCTCCACGCCTCTTATTGTGCGACCTTAAAAAAGTTATTGAACACCTCTGAGCCCTAGTTTTCCGATCAGTACGTGAGGAT
The DNA here is from genome assembly GCF_003265705.2 of Callorhinus ursinus. Classification (NCBI taxonomy): domain Eukaryota; kingdom Metazoa; phylum Chordata; class Mammalia; order Carnivora; family Otariidae; genus Callorhinus; species Callorhinus ursinus. The sequence continues at coordinate 31,714,986 of NW_027397065.1, read as the reverse complement.
CACAATAGACATTTCTTGCAGGGGGGTTTACGTGAGCAAACAGGTGGAAAGGGCATGGCACAGAGCCTGGCGCATGGCAAGCCCTCCATGGAGGGTGGCTCTTACTACTGGTATCATGGACATACATGGAACTTTCTACTTTGCAAGTAAAGAATATACCTTCTTTATGTTGCCCATGCACCAACTACAAAAATAGATCCTATCTGAAGCCACTAAGAAGAGTTAAACACAAAAGGCAGAAAGCACATTGTCCATATCATTTGCCCACAAGGCGATAAAACAAAGACAAAAAGAACACTAATTTAAACTAAAAGAAAAAAAAAACCCTCATATACTACTTAGAAATAGGAAAAACAATAACAAAAGCCATTCTCCTGAATAGATCTTGGACCCAGGAGAACATGAACGAAATGTGTCCTTATTGTGATTGAGAAGCTGTCAGCATTTCTGCCGGGAGTACCTCAGTTTCCTGGTGTCTGGCGGCCCCCAGGGCCATGTCCTTTTCTCAGCAGAGCTAGGGACAGGCAGTGGAGGTTCCTGTAGGCACTGAGCAGTGTGGGAGGAAGTGGGGACCAAGGCCAGGGTAGATGAGCTGCCTGGGAGTGGAGCCAGGAGCCACCATGACTTTGACTGTGGCAATGGCCCTGGGTGTGAAGTTAATCACAAGGGAAATGGATTCAGGATGATAGAAGCTTTACAAATGGATGCATTAAATGGCACTGGGGACAATTGGGAAGTACCGCACGGAATGGAGATCAATATTTATTGCTTTGAACTAAACAGGCAAGGAAGCTAGAGTGTAGAATATCAAGATTCTGAATGGAAGGCAAGTAAAATATAGAAATATATTTTATATATTTCTATAGAAATAAAATATATAGAAATAAAATAATAGAAAATGGAAGAAAAAGAATTCATGTGTTATGGAGTAAGAAAGGAAAAAGGAATAGTTCAATGAGAGAAAGATTAATAACTGAGCTGTATTTAAGAGCCAACTAGCGCAGGGAGGGGCTGGAATGAATGGAAGGAAGAGCACCAAGGTGGACGGCTCTCGGCTGGAAGATTGTAAATCAGGAGGCGGACCTGCCCAGCACTCCTGAGGCTTCTGCTCTGACAGAAGACAGACAACAGAAGACCTTTGTTGGTAAGTATCCCTCGTGAATTAGTAGTCTGAATGTGAGAAGGAAATGAGGTAATGAAGGCAAAGGTGACAGGTGATTGAGGTGCATTTGTTACTGGTCCAGGGAGGGGTCCTGAGCCTTGGAGAGTGTGCTGGGGGAAAAGGTAAGGAGCGATCACGGACAAAGATGAATGGAGCTTTGCAAGAAGGCAGAATGGTCCGAGTGAGAAACATTTCATCCTCATGAAAGAACTGTGAGATTAGGGGCGCCTGGGTGGTTCAGGGGGTTAACCGTCTGCCTTCAGCTCAGGTCATGATCCTGAGGTCCTGGGATGGAGTCCCTGCTCAGTGGGGAGCCTGCTTCTCCCTCTCCCTCTGCCCACCGCCAACCCCCCCGTGCTCTCTCTTGTTCTCTTTCTCTCAAATAAATAAATAAAATCTTAAAAAAAAAAAAGAACTATGAGATTACATTTACAACAAATCATTGCAGGGCAAAAGAGCACCACCAAGCCCATTACATATTCCAGATGATTATGGAAAAATCCTGCTTGATATGAAGATGGCAAGAGGTGTCAAATTAAATGCCAAGCATGCAGTGACCATTGTAGTATTCATTTAATAGCCAGTATTAACTGCGTGCTCCCCACGTCCCAGGCACTATGGTCATAAGGACAGCTAATACTCACCTTACACCTTCTGAGCTCTGGTCTAATCCCTGTACACATATTAGTTTATTTAATCCTTGCAGCAACACCGCGAGGGAGGTGCTATTGTTCTTCCCATTTTAGAGAAATGTTTCAGTTTTCAGAGAAAACTGAGGCACAAAGGAATGAAATAATTTCACAAGGCAAGGTCAGGACTACGGTGAGCTGAGCGAAGCGCTCACCTCAGATGCAAAATCGAAAGGGGGTGCCCCGAACCTTCAGTAATAAAAGTAAATAATATGTTCATGAACTATTTATTAAAAAATAAAATTAATGCAAAAAATATGATGAGGGAAGTACCAGAATCTTAAATAAAGGCAGGATCTGCAAGGTCACACGGCTCCTGAGAAGCAGAGCCAGGATCTGAACCCAGACAGCTGGCTGCCGCATTCATGCTATTGACTACCCCTTACTGCATTCAGAATTGACCAGCGGGCCACATCTGCCTTTTCCTCCACTCTATGCTCAGTGTCTCCAAGGCTGGCATAGGAGGTCCGTAGTAGGTCTGCAGTTAATGTTTGTTGGAAGAATGTGAAATGAAGACATGGGCCCTGTTCTTAGAAGCACCCATACTCACCCAGAATGTGCCTGTTTAGGCAGCAGGAGTGCAGGATTGGGAAGGATGACTTCAGTCCTGTAATGCCCATGGCAGCTTGAAGAGGGGGTGACATTTGAGCTGGGCCTTCAGGAGGTGAAGGATTTCTTCAGATAGGGAAGGGGGGATGCTATCTGGAGACATGGCTGAATACTCATGCATTGTTCAGTCAAAAAAGCTGGTCGGCAGAGTCATGTTTATAATGTGATACCATCAATGTAGAGAAATGTTTCCCCAGTGTGTGTATGCTGCATGCATGCACGGGGAAGAGTCTGGGGGGGATGAACAGCAAACTCTGGGCATGGCTGCATGAGGGTGTAGGAGACTGGGGAAACGTCGAGAGAGTCTTCGGCCTTACAGGCTCTGCTTTTTACTTTTTAAGATTTTATTTATTTATTTGAGAGAGAGGGGGAAAGAGAGACAGCATGAGCAGGGGTGGGAGGTGGGGGGGTGGGGTGGGGTGGGAGGCAGAGGGAGAAGCAGACTCCCCACTGAGCAGGGAGCCCGATGCGGGACTCAATCCCAGCACCCTGGGATCATGACCTGAGCTGAAGGCAGACGGCTTTAACCAACTGAGCCACCCAGGCGCCCCCAGGCTTTGCTTTTAAAGAACAAGAAGAGAGCTATTATTGCTTGTGTAATTAAAAATTAATTTTTCAAATAGATTGAGAGGGTCTCTAGGAACTCATATGGGATAGTTTCTAAGATGTATTTTTAAGTGAATAAAAAAACAAAGTGCAGAAAAGTACTTACAGTATGTGATCTTTTTGTAAGAAAGAGAAATAAGAACGTGCATACATATCTATATGTACTTGTCCTTATTTGTTTTGTAAAAATGGAACATGGGAAGAGTAAGGCAGAAATAACGAAAATGAAAAAAAAAAAAAGAAAAAAACCCCCAGATAATGAAAATGATCACCTATGGGAGTAAGTGTGAATAGGGCAGGAAAGATAGGGATGGGAGAGTCATTATTTTTTTTAGCTTTTTACTTTTCAGCCATGTAAGTAGTTTACCTGATCCCACCCCCCGCCCCTGCCAAAAAAAAAAAAAAGAAAAAAAAAGAAAATTAAATAACAATGATGGGGAAAGCAAACTTAAAACTGAATGCAGAGAGAAGCAAATGAACCTGTCTGTCAAACTGGTCATAACCGGACAGACAATGAAAGCAATTCCGGGGGTGTGGCTCCATACTCGTAGTCGGATAGAGTGAAAGGATTAAAAGAACCTGAAATAGATCAGGAACTTTACTCAGTAGGGTTTCTGTGGTTGGTGTTGCGTGTGCCATTGGTGTGGTAATTTGTGTGTACTGTGGAATGCAGTTAATATACTGATGTTATTGCGAGCCAACGTTCTCCCTCTAGAAGAAGGATGATGCAGATATGGTATGGGGGTGGGGTGCAGAGGAAACCTACAGTGTTGAACTTGAATCAGAGCAATCATAAACTAGTAACTAATACTAAACTAAAGCAGCGGTGAACACCATGATCCCCCAGACCTTGGTTTCTAAATACACCACAAGGAGCTCCCGGATGGAATGGCTGATCCCAGGGTTGGGGCAGGGAGAGTATGAGGCGAGTCTGGGGCACAGGGGAGTGCTCAAGGACTGATGGGGACAAGAATAAAGGACAAGGAGGGCCTGTGAGTCTGCTCAAAGGGGCTCCCACTGGCCCAATTTGGGGATGGTTTAGACACCAAAAGAAGAGCAATGAGAATGGATTATAACATATTGAATTTTTAAAATTCATGAGTTTATAATGATACTGAAGAAGAAGAAAGAGAGTTCTCTTTTACAGTAGAGTGTCTCATAATAAATTCAGAAGGGATGAAAGAAGTAGAAAACTATCATTTGTAACCGATAATTGATTCAGGCAAAGATCATGAGTGAATACTAAAACCGATAGGTCGTTCAGCAGAATATTCACACATGGTCTTGAAGGACTGCTCCACATGTTACTTACCAATTACAGGAATGGGGTACAATGGAGGAATCTGGTGGACATCCTCTTCACTGAGTATGACAGCCATTGAGTTTGCCCTGTTCAGACCTCCCTTCAAGAGGACCCCCTGTGGGGAACATATCTGGCTGAGAGCCTCAGATGCCGCACCTTCGGACCCACCACTGGTCCACTCAGGCCACACTTGCCCTGGACTGCTGCCAGCCAGGACAGAACACAGTGGGGGTCTGAGAAACAGACCTTTCTTGCCTTCTGTGGGATGCCCCCACTGGGCAACTTTGGCTTGGGGACTCTCCTTAGGTCCAGCCAAGAATTTTTATTTAAAGAAACAGTAAAAACAATCCTAAAATTTATGTGGAACCACAAAAGACCCCAAATAACCAAAGCAATTAAAAAAATATTTTATTTATTTATTTTACAGAGAGAGATACAGAGAGAGCAGGAACACAAGCCGGGGGCGTGGGAGAGGGAGAAGCAGGCTTCCCGCGGAGCAGGGAGCCCGATGTGGGGCTCCATCCCAGGACCCTGGGATCATGACCTGAGCCGAAGGCAGACGCTTAACGACTGAGCCGCCCAGGCGCCCCAGGCAAAGCAATCTTGAGAAAGAGGAACAAAACTGGAGGCAGCACACTCCCGGATTTCAAACTATATGACAAAGCTGCAGTAATTGAAACAGTATGGTACTGGCATAAAAACAGACACATAGATCAATGGGACAGAATTGAGAGCCTAGAAATAAATCCATGCATATACGGTCAGCTAATGTTTGACAAGGGAGCCAAGAATACTCAATGGAGAAAAGATGGTCTTGTCAGTAAATGGTTTTGGGAAAACTGGATATTCACATGCAAAAGAATGAAACTGGATGCCTGCCTTATCACTCACCAAAATTAACTACTCAACATGAATTAAAAACTTACATGTAAGACCTGAAATTGTAAAACTCTTAGAAGAAAACATAGGGAGAAATCTCTTTGACATTGGTCTTGGCAATAAGCTTTTGGGTACTACACTAAAAGCATATGTAAGAAAACCAAAAATAAACAAGTGGGGCTACATCAAACTAAAAAGCTTCTGCACAACAGAAAAAATAATCAGCAGAATGAAAAAGCAACCAGAATGGGAGAAAATATTTGCAAACCATCTGCCTGATAAGGGGTTAATACCCAAAATATATAAGGAACTCATACAGTTCAATAGCCGAAAACAAATAATCCAATTTCAAAATGGGCAAAGGACCTGAAAAGACGATTTCCCACAGAAGACATACAAATGGCCAACAGGTACATGAAAAGGTGCTTAACATCACTGATTACCAGGGAAATACAAATCAAAACCACAATGGGGTTATCATCTCACACTTGTTTTAATGTCCATTATCCAAAAGACAAGACCTAACAAGTGTTGGTGAGGATGTGGAGAAAAGAAAACCCTCGTGCACTATTGGTGGGAATGCATGTCGGTGCAGCCACTATGGGACAGAGTATAGAGCTTCCTCAAAAAATTAAAGATAGAACTACCATATGACAGACCCAGCAATTCCACTTCTGTACATAGAGCCAAAGGAAGTGCAATTGCTATCTCGAGACCTCTGTACCCCCATGTTTACTGCAGCATTATTCACAGTAGCCAAGACATGGAAACAACCTGCTTATTAAGATGGATGAATGGATAAAGAAAATGTGATATATATGTTTCTCTCTATATACATACATATATATGGTATAGATATGAGGTATACAGACACAAACAGGAATATTATCCAGCCATAAAAAAGAAGGAAATCTTGCCCTTTGTGATAGTGTGAATGGAACTTGAGGGCATTATGTTAGGTGAAATAAGTCAGACAGAGAAAGACAAATACTGTATGATCTCACTTGTGCATGGGATCTTAAAACCTGAACTCATAGAATCAGAGACTAGATTAGTGACTGTCTAGCTCGCAGGTGGGGGAAATGGGTGTAGGTGGTTAAAAGGCACGCCTTTCCAGTTATAAGATGAGTAAGTCCTGGGGATGTGATGGACAGCCTATATAGTTAACAGGACTAGAGTTAACAATACTGTTCTGTATGCTTAAAAGTTGCTGACAGAGTAGATCTTAAAAGTCCTTACCACACATACACACAAATAGTAACTATGTGTGTGTGTGGTAAGGACTTTCAGGCCTACCACAATCAGGCCATGTGTTAACTAGCCTTACTGTGGTAATTATTTTGCAATATATACATACACCAAATCAACACTTCATACGCCCAAAACTCACACCATGTTATATGTCAATCATATCTCAATAAATCTGGGGGGAGAAAGAAAGGCAATCTCCTCGAGCTGTTAAATGCTGCGCCCTTTTCACTTTCTATGTCCGTACATATAGTTCATTATGTGCATGATCTCACTGAATTTTCACGAGGTAGGTCATGCTAGCATTCCTGTGGCAAACTGTGAAGTGAGCATTGCTGTTGTCCTAAGCGCTAACAGCAGCCCTAGGAAACGAATGTGATTCCCTATTATAGATGAGAGAATGGAGAGTTAACTTACAAAGGTTCTTCGGCCTGCTCAGCCAGTGTTATTGGTCAGAATGGGCTAAGCTATGCTGTGGTAACAATCAACCCTAGATCTCACAGACAAGAATTCATTTCTCACTCACGTAAGGCTGGCTGTGGATCTCAGCAATTCTCCAGGGCTGCTCTTCTCCATGGGGTGACTCAGTAATCGGGCAAATTGGATCCTAAGGCTTTTTTGAATCCCCACATGAGGCTTTGTCGGTGGCCATGGAAGGGAAGTGGGCAACGAGAGAATTGCCTGTGTGCTTCTCACTGCTTTAGTCTGAAGGTTACCGCTGACATTTCCATTCACATGTCGCTGGCCAGACTGGTCATGTGACTCTGCCTCACTGCAGGGGGCTGAGGAATATAAGGAAGCAAATGGAATATTTGAGGAGTAATCCTATCCTCACCATAACCAGTAATGGTGGAACTGAAATTTAATTGAAATAACAATAGCTAGTTAGCATTTATCTGGCACCTTCTATGAGCCAGGCCCTATACTAGGTGTTGGGCATGTATCATCCTGAACAACCTTGTGACAAATGTACTGTTGTCCCTATTCTAAAGATGAGGGAAATGAGGCCCAGACAGTTTCAATAACTGGACCAAGGTCACATAGCTGGTAAGTGGCAGGGCTGGGACTTGAACCTGGGTGGTCTGGTTTAGAACTGTACTCTTAGCTGCCGTGCTGTTCTGATGCAAAGGGCAGCCTGATGGCTAACCGTGAGGGATGTCCAGCCTGGCCTGAGCAGTGAGAGCCAGGGACTGTGAGACTTGCCGAGGAGGGAGGACGGTGAAGCAGTGGGAGCCACGACATCAAGGCCCTGCAGGGGGCTGGGACTTGGATCCCGAGGCCGCTGTGGGGACCCCGAAGGCGCTGTTCAGGGAGACATGCTTAGATTTGCATTTCTGCAGTTGTGCCAGGGAAAGCAGATCAGAGTGGGGCAAAAGGTGGCAGGGAGACTGGCAAAGAAGAAGTGCGATTGTTCAGGACAGGGTGGGGGGCGCCTAGCTGAAGATGCGTCCTGCGGGGAAAGGAGGAACTTCCCGGTCCAGAGTTGGTTCATTGTCCCAGCCCCCGTCTCTGGCTCTGGCAGGGAGTTGGCCACCACCTTCTGAAATGAACTGATTCCGGTGGAGTCAGCGGGGCTGGCTGAGGGCTTGGATGAGAGGACGAGGGAGCAGGGAGAGTGAAGAACGGTGCACGAACCTGTGGACAGGTTCATCTCTGGAATGGGAGTCAGGAGCTGTGGCCCCAGGATGGGTTGAACGTGACAGTGAGCACTTCTTTGAGAGGCAGCAGAGTCGGGAGGTTACACGCACAGGCTTCGAGCCCAGCTTCCCTCTGTGTAACCCTGGGTAGTTTACTTATCCCCCCGTGCCTCCCATACACACTGGGAATACAAATAGTACTTACTTCGGGGGGTATCATGAGGGTGAAGTGAGTTAGTTTGGGGAACACCCCTGCAACAGTACAGGGCATGACACGCAGTGAGCACGTGGTAAGCGTTGGCAGCTCTTATCATAAGGGAGCCACGCTGCCTGGGACACAGATGATACTCAGTAAGTGTTATTTTCACTCTTTTCCTCTCTCCTCCCCCAGCTGGCAAATAGAGCCTGAACTTTGGGACGTCGTGTGGGTCTGGAGTTGACCTTGGTTCTGCTACTGAATAACTGAGTGACCTTGGTCAGACGAGCACACTTCCGGGGAGCCTCAGTTTTCTCTTCTGTAAAAGGGGAACTCGAAGGGTTACTGAGGATTAAATGGGATGGCTTATGAAGAGAGCTTGACACATCGTAGGTGCCCATTAAAAGGTAGCTTTTACTAACTATTATGTCAGCACCGGGCCCTTTGGGCTCTTGGCTCTTAAATCATGAGTCCTATAATCCTGACTCCCGCCAGATGGGGGCACTCACAGCTTTCTTATTCCTGATGTGCTCAGGGAGGGCCTCCTCCAGCAACAGGCTGACTCACCACCAGAGGGCTTTGTCACCTCTCTTAAAAGCAGCCTCGGGTGGACAGAGTCCTGGACGAAAGGCAAACCCATCAGACTCTAATTTCTTTCTCAATCGATTGTTTCCTCATCTAAAATGAGAGGTCAGACAGACCGTCACTCTAAGCTCCGTATGGCTGAGACCTGCACGCTCATTGCAGGTGCCCCGCTGGGTCCTAGTCTTCTAGAGAGAACATGCCCCAGGCACACAGGTGGGCCCCTGCTGGGTCGTCCAGGGGGAAGGGGGGTCATCTGGTGGCAGTGCTGCACTAGAGCTGCATAGCCAAAGACGTGTACTCGGCCCATTCATCTGCCTTCTGCTGCATGAGCCCCCACAGATGCGGAAGGTGCAGGGAATGATTCAGCTCCAGCTTTTGTAAGTGGGTTTTCACTCATTCACAATTTATTATGGTTTCACACAGGGGGCTGGGATGACGCTTAATGCTACTTCTGCAAGAGGCAGGAAGCAGAGATGGCGGGGAGGGCTTCTTCACTGAGTCCTACCTGCCCAGTGCAATGCTAAGGGCATTGTGAGGAAGGGATTTGCCCAAAGTCACACAGCTAGAGGGGGCAGCCTGGATTCGGACCCTGGCTGTTGTGCTCCAGGAAACCTTAATGTGCCCCCATTCCCCATTCAGTCCCAAACTGGCAGCCTTTGTGGAGGGTCGGCACTGTGCCCAGGCCTCTGACAGCATCTCTGGAAGACCCAGGGATAGCGGCCAGCCTTGCTGGCAAGATAGGGCACATTTGTTGCTATTATTATTTATTACCACCTTCTGAAACCCTGATCTGAAAAGAGAACCAGGAAGGAGGAAGAGGAGCAGGGGTTCTCCCACCTCTACCAAATTGCTGATTAAAAAAGAAAATAAATTTTCCTTCAGTAGTTCAGTTTGGGCCTCTTAAAACTGTTCTCTTTTAGTTGTTTACCTAAATATACTTTTCTGTGAACATTTGCACAGATTCTTGGTTGTCTTGTCATTTTTCTTCCCCTAATGACTGGTGTTGTGGCCAGAGCTGGGCTGGACTTATGCTGACCTAGTCTTCAATTCTGATGCTGTTGTTAAATAAGCTGTGTGACCTTGGACAAATAACTTAACCTCTCTGTCTTATCTCCATCTGTGAAATAGGAAAATTAGAGTATCTTTCTCACAAGGTTCTTTGGAAAGCTTTCAAAATCCACTTTTCAGAATGAAACATTTCAAACGTGGAAAAATACAAATAAAAACATGGGGAATGATACAATTTGAAATCCCATGTGCACATTTTGCAGCTACAATAGTCTTTGACTTCTGGCCACTCTTGTTTCATTAATTCTTTCACCACACCCCCCCCTTCCCCCTGGATTGCTTTGAAGCAAATACCTGTCATCACGGCATTTTATTTGTAGTATATCTTGCAATATATATCTGTAAAAGATAAGCACTCTCTTTTAAAACATAACTTTAGTGAGGTTTTATGGAACCTCTCTGTGGCCAGGATTTTCTTTAAAATTTCCTCGATGGGATGTAACTCCCATATCCTGACATTAGAACTCTTCGAGAATAATTATAACAAACATTCCAAATGCTTTCACTTATTGACTGTTGCTGGATTTTTTGAATGCAACCACATGCAGCACGGGACCATGAGTCTACTGTGTTGTGTACTATGGCAATTATAACCCTGATGATCATTTACTGAAGAAGAGTACTTACTGAACTATATGTTTTTACAACCTTCTGACGCAAGAATGACTAACCTCATCTGTACGCAGGGAAAGAGGCACAGAGAAGTGAAGGGTTTTCCCAGGTCACACAGCAGTCAGCAATAGAGGTAGAGTTTGAAACTAAAGCCCGTCTGACTCCAGAGCCCATGCTTTTTTCCTCTGTCCCATGCTGTTATCTTTGGAATTCCGGTGGGCTTCTCTGTTTTGACTGTAAATTCTTTAAGGTGAGTGCTCCACCTTAGACTTCTATTTCCATAGTCCCCAGCTGTCTGATGATTGACTAATAGTCCGAGTAGTCCCTGCGGATTGGTGTGCAAGTGCAGGGATTTATCATCCCCAGCACCATCATCATTGGTTTGCACAAACAACAAGTGCTTGTGAAAAATCTCTATATAGGCCTGTACTCAGACCCCGTGGAAGCTACAAGACACAGTCTCTGCCCTCAAAATTACTTAGGCAGTCCGCCAGGTGTCAGTTTGAACATAATGGCAACAAGATGGGGAAATGGGTTGGGTATCTCACTGTCTCTGAGTGTCTTACCGCCTTCTTATCTGTCTGGGTGGCCTCATACTCCACATGAAGGCAAAGATGTGGGTATGAGCTGAACAAATATTTACCTGTGCCCGCTTTGGGCCACGGGCAGTACTGGGATCTGGAGAGATAGTGGGAAATATGACAATGGGCCAGACAGACAATAATATAGACAGACAGACAATATACCACAAATGAAGAAATCCACATGATATTTCGAGATCGTGGTAAGTGTGAGAAGGAAATAGGAGGTCGATGCAGCAGGAAGTTATGGGGTCAGGGAAACCCACTTCGGACTAGGATGGTCAGGAAGACATCTCTGAGAAGGTGACCTCTGAGCTATGACCTGACTGTTGAGCCAGAGACAGCCAAGTAAAAAGCCACAGAAACCTGGTTCCAGGCAGAGGGAACTGGACATGCAAAGGCCCAAACACAAGGCAGAGCCTGTTCTCCTGCTCTCCTCCTGCCTCACTGCCCAGAGCTCAGAGGACAATTTCTTTCCTGTAGGAGGGAGGAAAAGCTTTCTCAAGAGAGGCTCTCAGTTTCCCTTGGCCAGAATTGGGTCATCTGCACATTCTAAACCAATCCCAGATAAGGAATTGGGATTACCTGATTAACTTAAGTCAATCAGTTTCTCTCGGAGCTGTGGAGGGATCATCCGATTGAAATTGGAGTTTAAAGAGCAAGGAGGAAAGGTTATTACTTGGTGCGACGGCCTCCAAGACGGCCCCAGGGACCCCACCTGCTGGCATTCCCACTCTTGGGTAGCCTCCTCTTGCACGGTGCCGGCTGGTCCGTGTGACCAGCAGCGTGGTTCAGAAGGGTTGGACGGTCATTTCTCTGGGAACTAGACTGGGAGACAAAAGGCAGTTTCTGTTGTCACCATCTTGGAAAGAGGGCCCCCAGAGCACGGGGCAGGGCTGGGGGAGGCAGATGAGTGCCCTTGCCTGCTCAGTGCGCTCCTAAGCACAAAGCCTGCCCACTTCCATGTCCTCAGCGGCATCTCCCCAGAAGTCCTCCAAGGCTGCCTTTTGTTTCCCGAAGACCTACTACGTGCCAGGCTCTTGGCTGGACATTTTCTGCCCAGCTCTGGCCTATAAGCCTCACGAGGGCAGATGCGTGTCTGTCTTGTCTGGCACCTAGTAGGCATGTGATACGTATTTTGTGAGTGAACGAGTGAGTGAGTGAGTGACTCTTGCTGACTGCTCACACAAAAGATAAAAGGTTAGCCATGGGAAGAGGTAGGCAAAGAAAGGGTGGGTGGAAGGATGGGTGGAATGGGAAGAATATTCCAGACACAGAAAATAGCATGTGCAATGGTCCTGGGGTGAGAAAAAGTTTGTGATTGGGATCCATGCCTCCTTGGCTCCATAAATAGCTCTTCCATTATATCCCATGGTCCTCCGGGGTAAGTCCTTTTGTGACCACCATTCTCAATTTGAAAAATGCTTCCCATCCGCTCCAAAGGGGTGAGGTCATGGGGAGTATAGAGTGCCTTGTTTGAAGAACAGGCTGCTTGGGCCTGGCTCTGCCACTAAGTATCTGTGCTTACCTGGGGTGCTTGCCTCAGTCTCCTCATCTGCTAAATGGGGATAATAGCAGAACCTACCTCAAAGCGCTTATGGATGTAAAGTACTTAGAATATGTCAGGTATTATCTGGTGGGGAGCAGAGCTGTGCAGAGGCAAACCCAATCTGGATACCTTAGGAGGGCAGCCCTCCTGGGGCGCAGCCAAGACAAGGGGAGGGTTGACCACCCCTGCTGGAAGTGGACATGCAATTAGGCCTGTTTGAGGCCCCCTCTGCTGCCTGAGTCCCCCAGTCCTCTGCACTGATCAGAAAGGACTGTTGGGGCAAAGGATTTGTCCGTGGCGTGAGGCCCCTAGCTTCTGAGAGTTGGAGACGACGTGCAGGACTGTCTCCACTTCCAGACAGTTCCAGACAAAACCAAGCCCAACTGCTTCGGAAGAGCACAGGAGTGAGATGAACCTACTGTTTTAGGGCAGCGACGGCGGGAGCTCCGAGGTGCTGTGTGTGTTCCCTTCACAGGCTTGTTGGAGCAGCTAGCCAGCCTGAGAAGCCAGGCGGCCAGGGCAGGTGAGGGGACGCCCCCCGCCCCCACCTCCCACCAGCTGGGCTGACTCACAGACAGACCCGGGGAAAGCCAAGGTCGAACAGGAAACCAGGCACAGCAGGGAGACTCAACCAGGGCAGAGAAAATGTTTGAAGTCATAGGCTGTGCCACTGCCCTTAGAGATCACTGAGGCCCATGTCTCCTTTGTACAGGCCTGGAAACTGAGGTGCAGAGGTGTGGGGGGCAGGTGAGAGGCAGAGGTTCCTTTTCTTTGTAAATTGATGTCTTTTGTTTTAAATATCACCATATTAAATAGTTAAATAACGCACCGGGCATCTCAGTACTATGGTCCTTTGTGGCATTTAAAAAGAACAAAACAGAGCTGGGTGAGCTGACTTTGATCTCTTAGATTTGTTAACAGAAAAAAAAAGTTACAGAAGAATAGGTACAGCATGTTGCTATTGACTGAGGAACAAAGCCAAACCAGGATGACACATTTCAATACATCCACGCATTGAAAGGTCTGAAGATGGTTCTGGAAGGATGATCACCGGGTCCAGTTGGATGGCCACTTTCCACAGGGACTGGATGGGGAGTGTGGGGCAAAGGCAACCTCAGTTTCAATGGGATTGTTTGGATTTTTAAGAGAATGTTTTCATATATTTCTTGTGCAATTAGAACACAGAATACAAAATATTTTTTAAAAAATTGTCAAATGCTTGTTTGGCCCTGGGCTTGGATTTGTCCAGAAAACATTTCTCTTTTGGGTATCAGACCAAATGACACCCTGACCTCTGCTCTCTAAAGCTTTATTCCCCCCACACCCCACCATGTGTGAGATTTAGTAAAATATGATTTAGTAAAATAGAAAAATGATGAAAACGCTAATTAAAGGACACTCACCCACTCCCTTTGCCCGAAGGCCGTGAGAAGATGGGAAGATGCTTTTTCTCAGGATGCCTCAGGCTTGCAGGAAATTCCCAAGCCCTGGGGGCAAGGCTGATGAGGGTGCACCCCTCCACACACACACACCGGTAGTTAGAAGTGGGGAAGGGGGAGCCCCTGGGCTTTATCTCCCGCCTGCTCTGGGTTTCCTCCACTCTTTGCCTTGAGATGAACAGTCAGCACCCTGGGTGCTCTTCACAGAGAGATGCAGTTATCATGATTTCACTATGTTCAGGTATTTGATGTTTTTAAAGTTATTTTTTAGGAGTGCAAATCAAACGAGAGGACACTCTCCTCTGAGGACGAGAACTGGAGATGAGGCTCAAGTCCCCTGGAACAGCTCCCCATCTCTGAGCTACCCAGTCAGCTGTTGGGCATGGATCCTTACAGAGCGCCCCGCTCTGCATCTCTGTCTAGTTATTGGTACTTGTGAGACTATATATGACGTTGTTGCTGGGGTGTGTGTGAGCGTGGACGGTTGTGGAGCGTCACTAGAGTAGGCGGTGCACGTTGGGCAGCTATCGGGTGATGGCATGAGACTGACACCATGAGGCGACGCGCTTTGGTCCTCTTCCTGCTTTCCTCATTGCCTGGTGCACAGTAGGTGTTCACAAGGGCCCCTCGCCTTCAAACTCAGGGTCGTCACATGCCTGGGCACTTGCGGGCCGCCTCCAAAGCCCCAGCCCGGCCCGTGTTCCCAGCTGTGTCTTGAGAGGAAAGCTTGTGGTGTCCAGACCGGGGAGTGGCCTGTCAGAGGCATGTCACTGGTGGAAGGGACAGCTCAGGAGGTCCGAGCTTGCCCTGGGCCTCCGGGGGGAGAACATGCTAGTGGAGCGGGATCTGGGGAAAGGCGAGATAGAAGAGGGCTGGGGCTCTTCAGAGGGGCCTTGAGGACACGCAACAGGTTTTGCGGTGGGGGTGCAGGCAGGCCCCTGAGGGTGCTCCGTGGGAAGGCCTGTGCTGGGGGCTCGGGTCATGACCACCGGGAGGCTGGAAGAGGAAGCCATCAGACGTCTGGACTATGTCAAAGAAGTTGATCTGGAGGCCACTCTGGAGCAGCCTCTGGGAGGGAAAAGGAGACTTCCTTTCCATAGGAAGTGGGCCCTTGACCAGAACTAGGACAACCCACTTCCCTTACTTCTGTGAGCTTAATAATCAGATTAACAGGGCCCGAGTCCTGGCTGGGCCACTTTCCAACTCTGCATTTTGGGACAAGTCCCCTCTTGGGGCTTCACTTTCCCCACCTGCCCGACCACATTGTGTTGTGTGTTTTTTAACTAGCCTCAGGTTATATTTATGGACATGGAGGGCACTATTGTGGGTAGGATCGGGGCGCTCAGCTCTGGAATAAACTTCGGCTGGATAAACATATATTGATCATCAGCTGGGTGCCAGTATCAGTTAGGATTCTTGGGTTGCAAGTGACAGAAGAGAAGCTCCCATAATGAAAACAGCCCCAGGGTAGCTCAATCTACCACTTCTTGGTTTCTCTCCATCTATTGTGTGGGTTGGCTCCTTCAGTGAGTCCTCTGCCCTCGGGCAGATCTTCTCTCTGTGGCCCTAAGATGGCTGTCAGCGGCACCCAGGGTTATATCTTCTTCATTCACATCACACAGGGAAGGCAGAAGGACAAGCACCTGTTCCAGCATTTTCAGGAAAACCTTGAAATTCATTCCAACAGGTCATCTTGGGTTCCAGGCCCTACCTCATTGGGTCAGGTCTATGGACACTTTAAGAGGACAGGCTGGGTCACAGGTCAACCCTGGTATGGGGTCAGTCAGCTTCACTGCCCCATGGACTGAGGGCTGGGGAGGAGGCTGGGTGGCAAAACCCCAGTGCCCCTGAGGCAACGGGAGCATTGGGTCTTTGCTCTGGGCCAGCGAGGTTGAAAGATGGAGGACATTTAGGTAGAATGTAGGCAAGCTTGGAGGTTCCCATGTCCATACACTCAGGAGCTGGGCCACCTGTTGGAAGGACAGGTGTAACACCACAGTGCCTTAAAAAATCACCCTGTGAGGATCATAGCTTCTAGAATCTGGATTTCCCAACAGAGAACAACAAGGTCTATGATTTCATGAATGAAGAGACAGGAAAGTCATGACCTGCCTGATCACACAGAAGCTCTGTGGCAGAGCTGAGGGTAGAATTTAGGATTTTTGACCCCCAGGGGAGTACTCAATCAGGTGGGTGATTCATTGCACCAAAGGTCACATTCCTGGGGTTGGAGGTGGTGAGTAAATGATCCTAAGTGGAGGTGAGTAGGGGCTGTGCTGTGGGGGATCACCCTGGGATGTCTTTTCATGGTCCTGGTGGGCTGGAGGAGGGAGGGTGCCTGGAGCAGGCTGGGCCCTCTCTCGTCTGATGTGTCTCCAGGCCCTGGCTTAATAGACTTCTGTTTATTTCCCTGGTGGGGAATCCTGGAAGCGCTCCCTAAATTCTTGGTATTGTCTCTCTGGTGTCATAGAAAGAATGTGGACACAAAGCCAGACACATTGGTCACTTGCTAGTCTGTGTGACCTTGGGCAAGTTACTTCACTTCTCTGTTGATGCCTCAGCTGTGTAAAGAGATCAATCACCCCTATCTCTCCAGAGGGATGCGGGGAAGGAATGAGAAAAGACTCATGAAATGTCCAGCGTAATGCCTGCCCTTGGCCAGTGCATGGCCCCCAGTGGATGGCCCAGTGTGCATGGCCCCCAGTGGAGCAGGGCCAGTCCACCCCTGGGCACATGCTTGCCCTCAGCGTAGCTCTAGGCCTAGTATTAGGGCTGGGTCTAAAGATTCTGAGGGAGGAGTGCTGGTTCGGCCTGGCATCTGCAGGTGAGATGAAATTGCCTCTAGAATGATCTAGTTCAGCTTGGGTGCCCCGGTCCTGCCCACTGATCGCCCACACTCCCCAGCCCTGCCTCTGGGGCTCTGAGGGGAGGCCTCTGGCCACCCGCCAAGATGAGCTGCAGGGTTAAGATTGGGTGACTCATCCACAGAGAGGAAGGCCAAGTCAGGGGATCTAAACATGAGAGAGAAAGACTTCTTTCTCCCTCAGTGATTATGAGGAACTCCAAAAGGGACCCACGCATCATCAATTATTCATGGGGCCTGAAGGAAGCCACGCAAAGAGCCCAGCTGGGAAGCAGGGTAGGGTGATGGAGTAAGACGTGGAAACGCTTCACCTCGCCCCAGCCTGGGATAAGCAAAGCTGGAGCATTCTGGGGTGACAAGGGCTGGCTTCGTAGAGGATTTGCCCCAGGAGGGGCAAGCAGTAACAGGCCTTCTACAACTGCTGTGTTGTGGCAGTCCCGCCGCGCTGGGTCTCAGGGGTGGTTAGCCCCATTGTACAGTTGAGCAAACGAGGGGCAGAGAGATGAAGTGACTTGCCCAAGGTCACACTGCCGTGAAGTGACCAAACTGGAAATGAATGAAAGGGACTTGCTCCTATGAAACGGGGATCAATGTTTTTGCAGCATCTGCTATGCTCCAGGCACTGTTCTGGAGGCTGGGGGTATAGCAGCAAACAAAGCAAAGTCTCTACCCATGGGGCTTGTATTTTATTTGTGAGATGACATGTAATAAGCAAGCAATAAAGGAATGTATGAGATAATTTTAAGTAAGGATAAGTGCTATGAAGAAAACAAGTGCGTGAGCAAATAGAACGAGAGAGAGGATGATGCGCAGGGACAGCCTGCCATTTCAGATGGAGTGACCAGGGAAGAACTTTCTGAGGAAGCGACATTGAAGCTGAAGCCTGAATAGAGCAAGGAAATGAACCCTGCAGAGATCCAGAAAAGCATGCCAGATCAGAGAAACAGCAAGTGCAAAGGCCCTGAGCCTGGGAACTTGCTGTGTTCAAAACACTGCAAGAATGCTGGTGTGGGGAAGTGAGTGAAGGGTGGTAGGAGAAGCAGTCAGAGGGGAATAGGGGCTAGAACAGGAAAGACCTCAGAGGCCATGGTAGGGGGATATCCCTATGGAGGAACATGAGATGCTATGACCCCCGAGTGGGCAAATTCCTACTGTGCACATCTGGTTTCCTCTTCTTCTGGGTCAGGTCAATCCAGGTTTCCTGGCCTCCTTCCCCTCGGAAGCACTGCAGAGACAGGGAACACTCAGCCTGCAGAAGAGAGGATTCAGAGCGCACAAGTGTGTCATCACACATCAGCAGAGCTGTTGCCACCGTCCTCGGCCTCATGCCTACCCTTCTTCTAGCGTGGCTGCCCGGTGCCAGGCCTGAAAGATGCGCACATTATCTTGCTGAACGTATGCTTCGAGGCAACCCCGGGAGGGAGTATCCATATGTTACAGATGAGAAAACAGGCTCAGTGAGGATCGACTTACTCAAGGTCGTACTGATTTGAGTCCAGGCATCACTTAACCCAGGGCAGGTCTTTGAAGATCCTGACTCCTCTGCAACTGGGAGCCCCTCCAAACCCAAGCCCCACCACCCCTCCCTGCAGAGGCAGAGGTGCACTTACTTACATCTCTAACTTCCCTCTCTCAGGCTTCCTCCAGGGACCCTGGACACTCCATTAGCCATTAGCGTTATCAGCCTCTGATAGGGAACCACAAACCCTGCTGACCAGGGAATCACTGGTGAGAAATGCCATCCCTGCGCCTTCTTGACCCATTACAAGGTGAACAGCTGTGAGAACGGAAAGCAGGGATTCTCTTAGAGTGGGAATAAGGCTGGAGTCTTGTAGAAGTAGGTGCAAAAGTCTTAAAATGTTCACTTATCCTTTGGGCCACACAGAAATTCCAATCCTTGAAACGTATCCAGGGGAAATCACGGGGTATGTGCAAAGATAAATGTACACACAGTGGGGACACATGGTGCGGACAAACCAGCCATTTATGACCACTGCCCATTCCAGCTGGTTGGTGTCCAAGACCAGACCATAGCAGTTGATAGATATTTTGAAAGTCACTCTTGCACCTAAAGATGTTGCATCCCTAATGTCAATAGGGAGAAACTGGAAACAACCTAAGTGTCCAACAAGGGGGGGATTGGTTAAAAAAATGAGTGGTACATTCATTCATAGACTACTGTGGAGCAATGAAAAGTTATGTTTCTAAAGAACATATAAGGTTACAGGAAATAATTATAACCCATAGTTAAAAGAAAAAGGGTTACACAACAGCATGTTCCTAGTCTAGAAGACACAATATAAATTTTTCTGATTTTGGCAACATGGCAAACTGAGGTGACACTTCTTCTTCGCCACAATCAAAGAAACATCTAGAAGTACTGGGTAAAATCAAAACAAAGGTATTGAAACACTTTGCTGAACTTCAAATAAATAAAGAGAAATCCCCATTGGGACAGGAGACACAGCCTTGGCACGCATGTGGTAGACACGCAGAATTGAGATACTCAGCAAGGCATTTCCTTTGGAGTAGTCGCTCAGCTTGTTCACCAAATACTTCCAGAGCGTTGTCCAGACAGGGAAGGTTCAAGACAACGGCTACTCCAACAGCCTGGCTCCCTGAGTGAAGACGCATGGAACGGATTTCTCAACTGATTCCTGATCGACATGGAGTAGAAGAAATAAACCTTTGTCGTGTTAAGCTACGGCAAGTTTGGGCTTATTACCGTGATATAACCTTGCCTTTCCCGACTGCCATGGCCCCCCATGAAAGGTGAGGCTTAGGGAGACCTCCCCCAAAATATGGTCTCAAATTCAGGCTCTGGGTGGAAATGAAAAAAGTACCTCTTGAGAATTTGAAATCTCAAGCCACTACCAGGTGAGTGAGAGGACATTGAATTTACACTGTTTAACTGGTACAGGAAGCCCAGACCAAGAAAACACTGTAAAAATCGGTCACGACTAACAAACACTCAGGCACACCAGAAAGAGCAAATATAAAGCTGGTTTTCAAAGACATTTCTCCAACCCAGGGCACATGAAACCCCCATAGGAATTACAGCCCTTGGAAAAGATGGGCTTACCATGAGGAAAACTACAAACTACACAGGAAAATGATCAGCCATAGGGCAGAGTCAGCAAACAGAACAAGTTAGGAGGATGTGTCTCCCCATGCCACAGTCAGAAGGAGACTGACATCTATACTTTCTTTTACAAAAAGGATTAAAAAATGTAGGCTTCAATTATTTTATGTAATGGAATTAAGAGCATGAAGTTAAAGACGTGGTGAACTCCTTTGATCAACTTTTCGCCTGAAAACATTAATCCACCTACCCTATGATTCATACATTACCAGGAATCTATAACTTCCTGACATTTCTATTTAAGGCTTCAGATTTGTACTACTTGTGATATTCTTTTCATATCTCTGCAAAAATCTCTCTTGATTGTGAGAACAAACCAAATAAATATACCTGAGGGTTCATATGTTTTTGCAATTACCAAGCAAACATCTAGATATACCAACACATAACTATATATGCGTATGTGGGTATATATGTAAATGTGTATGTGTGTGTGTGTGTGGACACTGACAAATAATACTTGTGCAATATTGTAACATTTTTAACAATCGTAAGTGTGTAGCTAATACATACTTTAAAAATGATTTAAGATGGTGACCTTAAGAATAAAAGCGAAACCACGAAGGGAAAAAAACCAAGATACCCTGAAAGCACAGCCATCACCACAGAGAAAAGACTGGAAAGAAATATATTTTAATTTGAATATTATCTCTGGGTGTTGGGGAAACAGGTGATTTTAATTTTCTTCTTTGATTTTCTTTATTGCTCAAATTTTCTGTTATGACTAATATTGATTTTTCTTCAGTTTGCATTAAAAACTAATTTTGTTTAGCCATGCAGGTAATATATACAATTAAAATAAAATAGTAGAATTAAAAAGAAGTTAAAATATAGACAAGAAAACAAAATTACTTCTATAATTAGGACAATTACCTTTTCATTTTCCAGTGGGTATATTACAATTTTTCGAAGGGGATTAAGGGAGATTCTCCTTGGCTTAAGCCAGGCTCTGGCTCCTCAACAGGGTCCTACATTTGTTTTGGGGGCTCTGGAGAATGGGCAGTTAGGGACCCAAAGCAGGAGACTTGCCTGTGGAACCCCACACCTCCTGCATGTTCCAATAGGAATGGAGGATTTAGGAATCAACAGTCACTTCATATTTTTTGAGGCTCCTTAGCTTACTTATTTAGAAAAAAATCAAGTGATACCAGTTTATGGTAGAAAATGTGGAAATTGACAAAAACCTTAAAGATGACACTAGGAATGGTGGATGGCCCCATCATCCAGGGGCTCCAGTGTTGCTCGGTTTCTCAAATGTGTACCCGGCGGCCCGCTCTCTGCCAGGCACAAGGAGAATGTACAAGGAGTGTGAGACTAAGTTCCAGCCTCGAGGATCTTATCACCAGCTTGGGAGAAGCAGTCTGTTCTTCTGGTTGCAAGCAACAGAAGCAGACGGTCTGACTTCAGCATGAAGAAATGTACTGGAAGAGTATGGTGTGGCTTCCAGACTTCACCAAGAAGCCAGAGGCTTCAGCAGGGGCGGGGCTCTGGGGATCCAGGCAGCGGGAATAAATGGGCACTCTTTCAGGAATGAGTCAGCAACATGGTCATATGTACAGGGTCCCTCTGCTAGAGACTAGGGTGTGAGTGGCCTGGTTGGGTCAGGGGAGGATGAGGCACCTTGACCCACAGCCCCCCTGGACTGTATGTATGGGGGAGCTTTCCCCACAGGAAACCAGGCTGCTGGCTCCAGGAGGAGGGGAGTAGAGGCGGGAAGATCACACCACAGCTTCCCCCACCTGGGTCTGAATCCAGGCAGTGTCTCAGTAGCCACGTGGTCCAGGCAGGCTGCTCGGTCCCAGGGGCCCTTCTCTTATCTCTTAAAATGGGCGTGATGACAGAGGGGTTGCAATGAGGGGGAAATGAGTACAGTTAGTCTGTGCCATGATGTTGAGCCCAAGACGAATGGTACATTGGAATCCTAGAGTCGATATGGAAGAAGAATGACAGAGGAACCCCTAAACCTGGGCTGAGTTTCAAACTAGAGGTCCGAAGACCATAGTTGCCTCAAGATCTAGCCATTTCTCAGCGGCAAGAGCTCAAACAAGTCACTCCTTGGGCCTCAGTTTCTGTATTTAAAATGTGGTGATAATCTGTCCTGCCTGCCTCACAAGGGGGCCGCGAGGATCCAAAGAGAAGAATGGCTTTGTGAATGGCGTTGGATGGGAGGTGGGTGCCTCAGGGGAGAGGAAGGAGAAGGCCATGCCTTGGAGGGGCACCGGAAGGAGAAAGAGAGGGAGGGGAGAACGGACCGGATCCTCCCCCCCCAGGTTGGTAGGTGCTAATATGCTAATAACAGTATCCCTTTCTTGAGCTCCTG
This sequence comes from Callorhinus ursinus, assembly GCF_003265705.2. Taxonomy (NCBI): domain Eukaryota; kingdom Metazoa; phylum Chordata; class Mammalia; order Carnivora; family Otariidae; genus Callorhinus; species Callorhinus ursinus. The sequence continues at coordinate 31,692,498 of NW_027397065.1, read as the reverse complement.
CCCTGTGCCAGGCCCTGTATGAGGTGCTGGGGCCAAAGGGACAACAGGAGGTACATAGCTCCTGGCCACATGGAGCCTAGGGGTGGGACTGGAGCTCAAATAATCAGAGAGGTGTGTGGAGGGGGCACTTGTTTCTTCCAGAGCAGTAAGAGGGACTTGAGCTGGTGTGAAGTCAAGGCAGGCTTCCTGGAGGAGGTGACCCTGAATTGACAGCTGACCATAAAGGAGGTCACTGGGCCTGTAGGTGGAAGAAGAGCACTCTGAGCTGTGGGGACAGCACTGCAAAAGCCCTTTGGCCGGAGGGAGGAAGGCATGCTGGGCAAACTAGTGCAGACTGAGAAAGTGCATGCTAAGGTTACCGAAGGAGCTCAGTTGCTCTGAGGAGCCCCCTGGGAAGCAGGAACAGTGCTACCTGAGGACATTCTGTTGTTAGGGTCCAGAGACAAGCCAATGAAGTGGAGGCTCTCGCTTTCCCTGGGCTCTGGTTCTCTGGGACTTTGAGTGCCTTGTCCAACAGAATTCAGTCCAGAGTATGGCCAAAAGGGGACTCAGATGCTAGGGAAAGCGAGAGCCTAGCAGAGAAAGTGGCAGAGAAAGCACCCGAGAATGAAGAGAGTGCTGTTGGAAGGCTGAGGAAGACATATTCTTTTGGGCAATAGGGAGCCATAGAGGACTTAGAGGTTCTTGGTACTCTCAGCAGCAGTTTAGCTCCCATGTCGGAAGGCTGAAGACAGTTGCTGGGGACAGTGTGCCATGGCCTCCACGCCACATGCCATGTTTAGTCATGGCCAGCAGCAAACCCCAGGGCTCTTTCAAGGCAGTAAGTGATGCTGGTGGGGGAGTGGGAGTTTAATTGGAGGTTGCTGCTATGGCCCCTTTGTTCTTTGGAGGAGGGAAGGCCAGCCTCTTCCTGTGACATGTCTGTTTCTGGGAGAGTGAGGCCAGAGAGAGGAGCTCAGGTTTCTGAGCACCTCCTGTGCACCAACCCAGGACAGCCCTTGTGTGCTTGAAGGGAGGTGACAAGATGCCCTGAAGGTCCCCGACCTGACCTTAGAGAACCCAGCCCAGCGCTAAGAAGGCGTGGGAGGTGTACCCGAGGCAGGCGGATCGGTAGAAGTGCATCCTTAACACTGTGACACCTATCTGCAGTGCAGAGCCTTGCTTTGGCTTCGCTGTGTCAATACCTTCTATTTATGGCAAATGTGCCCCGTTTTCTTTTTAAGGTGGTGATAAGAAATTGGTTTCGATAAATTTCCGATAAATGTATTTGAATGATATATTACGATCCCTTTAAAGAAAAAACAATTAGTAAATAATGGGGGGAGATGTGGGTGTGTTACAGCCTGGCTGGTAACACAGGGATGATGGAGGGGTGGGCTATTCCCTCCCACGATCCTCACGATAGCTCTGCGGTGGGGCCTGCCATCCCCATTTACAGCTGGAAAGGCTGAGTCCTGAGAAATTCACTCTCCCCTGCCCTGCTGCTAGCGAGGGCCAAGCCAGTTCTGGAACCTGGGTGTCCCCTGACACTGGCCTCACTCCACCCAGGCCCCCCGTGGCTAGCTAGGGGAAGCCTTCCCCACTTCTCTGGGCTGCTCTTTGGCAGTTCAGAGCTCTCCTGACCACAGGGGTTCTCCTCCAGGCCCTGCCTGGTTCCACCACTTACTAGTCAGTGGCCTTGAGCAAATGTCTGACTTCCTCTATGCCTGGTTGCTCGTCTGTAACATGGGGACAATGCTTGTACCTCAGAGGATTGTTTAAGCGCTTTAATGAGATGATGTCTTTTATTATTCCCAACTTAAAAGTGAGACAGTGGAATCCCAGAGCCAGGAAGCTACTTGTCCAAGTTCACACAGGTGGGAAGAGGGGGAGCTAGACATGAATTTAGGTCAATCGGGTTCCCAAACTGCTGGTTTTAATGACTTCGTGGTGTTGCGTCCCTTCTGCGGAAAGCCGCGGTGTCCCCATGTTGGAAGAAGCTGACAGGGGCTACAGGGGATAAGAGATACCTGAATGGCAGGTCCATGGGGAGGGGGCTCGGTTCTCCTTAGGGAGGAACTGCAGGACTCTGCCAAGATCCCCAGAAGCATGCAGAGTCAGGAGTGAGGGAGGCCACTTTCCTGTGGGAAAATGTAGGGCGTTTCCACTTATAGCCTGATAATTGGGCCCAGCGAGGTCCAGAGCACAGATGATGTCATTCATCCTCTGTGGCCTTTGGGGCTTAGGAAGCCTCTAGGGAAAGCGGGTGGGGGAGGAAGGGCTAGAGGGCAGAGAATCTGGAAAGAATGGCTGATAAAAACAGGAATCAGGGTTTTGGGTGCATGGATCGTGGCCAAGGGAGCTTTAGAGCCATTGCGGCAGGAGTGGGGGCCACACGTAGGAATCAGAGGCAGAGGCTGAGGGTGAGGGTGACAGAATGCATGAGTGGTGCCTGAGTGGATTTAAAGGGACGCTCCATGCAGAACGCTTAGCTTGGCATGTGCCCCATGAACACTGCCCCCAAGGGTGGGTGTTAGGGCCTGTCTTCGGCACTCATGCCCCTGACTTCCACTTGGCTGTCCCCATCGTCTCAGATGCAACAAGCCTGACCTGTCCCTCCCCCCTGGCCATCCCAGCAGTCCTTCCTGGCCACCCTGAGGCTGTGTCACCCCCTTCTAGGCCCCGGAGCCAGCTGTCCGGACTTGCATCTGGGCCCGCTGCTTCCGCTGTGTGACTGATAATGACCTCCCTCGGTAACAGCACCTACCTCCCCTGAGAGCTGTTAGGGTACAGGGCAGTGACTCAGGCACAGGGCCTAGCGCACAGCAGGTGCTCATCCGAGTCGGCCTGATCGTCCTGATCGGGAGACACCCCTCGGGAAGGGTCCGCCTCCCGCTCCAGCCCCAGCACTGAGGGCCCGCACCCCACACCGGTTCCTGCCTCTCTCACACCTCTGTGCCTCTGTGCTGGCTGCTCCTCTGTCCGGAATGTTCCTTTGCCCTTTTGCCGGCTCTTCTTTTCTCACTCGGCTAATTTTGCTTTAAACTTTAAGACTAATTGCTTTGGTCACCTTCTCCGAGAAGCCTTCCCTTGCTCGCCCCTGGGCTTCCACAGCCTTCTGTGTCCTGTCGGGCAGAGGCATTTTTGCAGTCTTGTCATTGTCTGCATTTCCGTCTCCACAGCCCCTGGTCTGTGAGCCCCTTGAGAGCGCACCGTGGCCCTCATCATTTTACGTCCCCAGGGTACTAACCGCCCTCACCCTCTTCCAACACGGAGACACATGCTGGGGCCTGGCTGACGATACCGACAGCTAGCCTGTGATTTCAAGTTTTCTCACGGCTTTTTCTTCTGTGGGCTCTGACTATTGGGATGATTACTTTCATGTGCCCACTTGGCTAGGCTGGGGCCCCCAGTTGTTAGGCAAACACGAACTAGATAGTGCTGTGATGATATTCTGTAGATGTGGTTAGGACCTATAATCAGCTGACTTTAAGTAAAAGAGATTACCTTCCCTAGCGTGGGTGAACCTCATCCAATCAAGCGAAGGCCTTAAGAGCAAACACTGAGGTTTCTCAAAAAGGTAGGAATTTTGCCTTGACAGTCGTATGGGAATCCTGCCTGAGTTTCCAGCCTGTTATTGGCCTGCCTTATGGGTTCTGGTATATATAGATCTCTCTGTCTCTCTGATATATATACATAGGAGACAGATATAAATCTGTCTCCTATTGGTTCTGTTCTTCTGGGGAATCTTGACTAATACAACTATTATCCCCATTTTACAGATAAGGAAGCTGAGGCTTAGAGAGGTGAAATTTTATGGTCAAGGTCATAGAACTGCTCAATGACAGGGCCAGAACCGGGACCCAAGCAGCCTCCCCAGGACAACATCCCTGACCACTGAGGTGATGCTGGGATCCAGGGTCTTATCCTTCCTCAGACATTTCTGAGTGCCTGAGGCCAAGTTCCTGAGCCAGGGCAATTGTCCAGTGAATGAGGCCCTTCCTGTAGAGCCAGGAGAGTTTACAACTCTTCTCTACTTTCTGTTTTCCAGGGAGATGTAGCGAAGCTTCTCTATGTAAGAGAAATAAAAAAAGAGAAGGGGAGGACCTAGAAACAAGCCCTTCCTTCTACTTCCTGGCTATGTGACCTTGGGCAAGTATGTTCCCCACTCTGGGCTTCAGTCTCCACAACCTAAAATTCCCTTGACAGGAGACTGGTTAGATACATTATGATACCCCTATCCAATAGAACAAAGTCAGGAGGTGTATTATAAATACATAGAGGTGTGTTATATAGAAAAATCTTCAAGATAAATTATAGGGTGAAAAGAACAAAGTGTAGGACAGTATGATGTATGCGTTTTTTGTATAAGAAAACGGGGGGGCTTAAGAATATGTTCTTATATTGACATAAAAAAACTCTGGAGAGATACACCAGAAACTATTAAAAAGGATTCCTTGAGAGAGGGATGGATAGGGACAGAGATGGAATGAGACTTCCCATTTATTTAAAAAATAAATAATAATGATTTTAAAATAGTGATAACAGAGTATTTCCTTTAAAATGTTGTAGTAGGATTAAGTTAGAAAATATATGTAAAACGCAAAGCATACAGTAGGTGCTCAAAAGTGTAGCTTGTTGTCTTTTTACCATGAATCTTCGGGGCATTCCTCAAGAAAGGGGGAGATGATCATGATAATAGCTCCACTTGCTACCCGAGCTCTCTCTGTGTACTTCTTGCTGAATGGAGCACTTTGGCTGCAAAGGAAATATACCCCACAGGCTTTGCTTTCCAGGATTTAGTCATCTACCCGAGAAACATGGGCTAACATCCTTGGACTATGTAGTGCTCGGCATTCATTCACTAAAGCATCAAAGGGAAAACTCGTTCATGGCGGGTGGGAATGCAAAACGGTACAGCCACTTTGCAAGACAATTCGGCAGTTTCTTACAAAACTAAATGTACCCTTACCATACCATCCAGCCATTGTACTCCTTGGAAGTGACCCAAAGACTTGAAAACCTGTCTCCACAGAAATCTGAACATGGATGTTTATAGCAGTTTTATTCATAATTGCCAAAACCTGGAAGCAACCAGGATGTTCTTCATCAGTAGGTGAGTGGATAACAAAACTGTGGTACATCCAGACAATGAAATATTATTCAACCCTAAAAAGAATTGAGTTATCAAATCAGGAAAAGACATAGAAGAAACTTAAATGCGTATTACTAAGTGAAAGCAACCAGTCTGAGAAGCCTACATACTGTAAGATTCCAACTCTATGACGTTCTGGAGAAGGCAGAACTACAGAGACGGTAAAAGATCAGCAGGTGTCAGGAGTGGGGCCAGGTGGAGGGAGGGGAGAGGTGAACAGGCAGTGCACAGAGGATTTTGAGGGCAGTGAAAACACTCTGTAGTATGTTACAAGGTTGAATATATGTCATTATATGTTCGTTCAAACCCGCAGAATGTACACCACCAAGAAAGAACCCTGAGGTGAACTGTGGACTTTGGATGATGATGATGTGCCAATGTAGGCTCATTCTTGGTAAAAACATACCCTTCCGGTGAGTGATGTTAATAATGGGGGAGGCTGTGCACGTGTGGGAAATCTCTGTATTTCCCTTTCAATTTTATTATAAACCTAAAACCGCTCTAAAAAAAAGTCTTAAAAAAAAAAAAGATTCAAAGGAAAAGAAGGTTCACTGGTAAGCAAGAGGAGAGGGCTTTACGGGATGGGAGGAAACATTCCTTGAGCCATACCAGGCATTCTTAGATACGTCTGTCTTGTAATCCTCCTATCAATGGTGGGAGGAATGGTGCTTTTATAGGAGACTAAACTAAGCCTCAGAGAACTGAGCTAATCTGTCCAAGAACACACAGCTAGAAGTCAGCTAGACAGGCTCTGAGTCCATGTCCCCCAAATTGCAAGTATCCTTGTCTTCCCCTACACCAAGATGCCTGGCCAGGGCCTAGAAGGTTCTGTTGTGTTGACTAAGTAAAGCAGGGGATAGACGGTGGGATGGGGGTGGGTCAGGGAGAATAGGAGTGGCAGCATGAGAGTGACCCGTAGGCCCATTTCAAAAATGCTTTATTTTTACTTTTTTTAAAGATTTTATTTATTGACTTGACAGAGACAGGGAAAGTGAGAGCAGGAACACAAGCAGGGGGAGTGGGAGAGGGAGAAGCAGGCTTCCCGCGGAGCAGGGAGCCCGATGTGGGGCTCGATCTCAGGACCCTGGGATCTTGACCTGAGCCAAAGGCAGAGGCCCAATGACTGAGCCACCCAGGCGCCCCATCAAAAGCCCTTTAAACTTGACAACAATCCTAGTAGATAGGCGGAGGTCATAGTGTTATCTTCCCCCTTTCCGTCTTTTATTCTTTCACTTCTCCCTTTAGCCAACCATTAACATTTTAGTGAGAACTAGTCCTTACCAGGCCCTATATTAGGAACTATGGACATCAAAATGAATGAGTCATGGTGTTGGCACCAAGGGTATTACAGTCCAGCGAGAGAAAAAGGCCCACAAACTAATGTAGATAATTGAACGCTGAGCTTAGGATGAACATAAAATAGTTAGGGGCAGAGGTCTCGGAAAATGTGTAGGAGTTTGCCATGTGTGAGGTGGAGCTCGAAGGGACAGCACATGGTAAGGACCAAGGGAGCAGAAAGTACAGTGAATTTGGAGAACAACTAAGGGCTCAGAGTGATTGAAGGGTGTGTGTGTGAGTGTGTGTGTGTGTGTGTGTGTGTGTGTGTGTGCGCGCGCAGGGAGAGAAGAGGGTGGGGATAGAGAAATGGTTTCGGAAGAGGTCAGACCCTGATATATTGTAACAGAGAATGGACCTCATCCTATAGGTCACAGAGAGGTAAGCAGGGCAACAGAGTAGCCAGGCAGATCGAGACTTTGGAGCAACCACTTTGGGGGCCTGAAGAAGGGGCAGAGACCGGCGACAGGGGCCCCGGGTCCATCCTGGGCCATCTTCCAGTGCCTTGCGCTCCTCTAGGGTCTCTCCTTTGCCACTGCCCCCTGTTTTATTGACATTTTTATTGAAATAATAATAGACACACATGCAATTGCAGGAAATTATTCAGAAATCCCTTGTAGATTTGCCCATTTTCTCCTAGTGGTAACATTTTGCAAAATGATTCCTTTGCCATGTTTCATATAAGAAGGTGGGTATTGTGATGGAGGTACCAGTGTGTTGAAAGACAGATGCCCAGAGAGCTCTGGAGACTACGGGCCTTCTTTCCCATCACCTTCCCTGCCTCCATGAGCCAAGACCATTTTATAAATATGTCATGGGACAAGCTTGGGAAGCCTTGCAGCAAAACTCAACAGCTCATCCTTATAAGCCTCTTACAGATCCTTTTTTATCTCCTCGCAAACCAGGCTACCCCCTTGGGCATCACCCTTGACATGGCCACACCCAACACACAGTGGGTGGAGTGGAGATGATCAGCTCACCAACCAGGGCTGGAGTTCCCCTTATGGTGTGGTGCTGGGAAGTACCCGCCCAGCCCGGAACTATGTCTCCCAGCAGCCCTTGCTGGTCATGTGACCAATGCAATGTGAGCAGAAGGGAGCAGAGCCCTTCACCATGGGGTGCTAAGTAGTGGCTCTGCCATCTTTTGTTTCTTCTCTCACTCTGTTGTCCGGATGACTCCAGAATGATCTTCAGACCACAAGATGGCAGAGGAGCCACGAGATGGAACAGCTGTGTCCTGGAGCAGCCATTGGAGGGAAGAGGAGAGCCAGGGGCTGGGAGCATGAGCATTAGACTTTGTAGCCGTGAAAAGTAAACATGCATAAATATTTCAAATAAACAAAAGAAGTAGAGAGCATAGTATAATAACCCACTTTAGCCATCCATCATTCAGCTTTAAACATTATCAACATTTTTCTACTCTTCTTTCATTCACCTGCCCTGCCCTACTTTTTTTTTTAAAGATCTTATTTATTTATTTATTCATTTGAGATAAAGAGAGAGAGAGCTCACGAGCAGTGGGAAAGAGCAGAGGGAGAGGGACAAGCAGACTCCGCACGGAGCACAGAGCCCCACGCGGGCGTCAATCCCATGACCCTGAGATCATGACCTGAGCCAAAATTCAGAGTCAGTCGCTCAACTGACTGAGCCACCCAGGTGCCCCTGCTCCACCCTACTTTTAAATTGTTTGCTGGGGTTTTCAAAAGTAATTCCCAGGAAAAATACAGAAAGACAAAAACAAAACAAAAATCTAAACACACTTTATTGTGCTAAGCCACGAAGATGAGGGGCCACTTGTCATAGTAGTTAGCCACCCTTGACTAATGCAGTGGACACTTGGTACCTAGCTATTGAACTGAACCAAGTGACCTGTTTTTCTAGGCAGTGCAACACGAGGAGGGATGTGTCTGGGCCTAAAGCAGCAAGAATGCCAAGCCTTCTAGCTCTCTGAGAAGAAGTTCTGTTCTTCTGGCCTGGCTGCACCCAGCCGCTCCCAGCCGCACCCACCCACCCTACTGGCCCCTACCTCCTACTTCTTCCTTTTTCCAGGCTCTGGGCTGCTGAGGGGAGAAGCGGACCTAAGGTGGGACCAGGAATAGAGGGTTTTCAGGGCCGGGTCTTGGCTTGGGCAGGGCCGGGCGTGGTGGGGTGAGGCTGGAGCTAACAGAGCAGGCACAAGGGTTGGATGTGGGAAACCCACAGCCTAGCAGCAGGGTCTGGGGCCAGGGGAGCAAAACTTTTTGTGCCTTTCAGCTTGGCCTGTGTTTGCACAGATGCAGGATGAAGCTTTGTGGTGGGCTTGAGTCCATTCAAAAAGTCATTGTTATTGAGTACAGGTTGGGCAGCCCTGTGCCTGGCACTGGGATGCGTGATGGGCCGGATCCTGGCTTAGCTACTCCCCAGCTGCGTGACCTTGGGCAGGTTCCTTTACCCCTCTGAGCCTCAGACTCCCCATATTGAAAACGAGTATGGGAATAATCTTACCAGGGAAATTGGTCATGATGTATGAAGAAAGCCTGGCACCCAGTAGGCTCTTGATGACTCAGATTTTGCTATTGATTTCTCTTAACAGCAGCTAGGAGTTTGGAGAGGGCACATGGGCACCCAACCAGGGAGTGGATCAGGGCCAGAGGATGCTGAGCCCCACCCTGTTGGGAGCTGTTTTCAGAGAAGGAGAAACAGGGAATGCAGAGAGCCAAAGAGTTTTCTCTGGGAGCGGCCAGGTCTAATTTTGCATGTCAGAGGAGGTGGGTGGAATCATGCAATTCAGGGACTCTTTCCTGGAAGGGGCTGGATAGGCAACAAAATGCTTCCTCCCTCAGAGACAGCCTCACAGCTGTCAGGAAAAAAACAGCTGCATGGCTTCCCTTCAAAGAGGTGAGACCTCAGTCTGTGGGGGAGCAGGGCAAGATGTGACAGCAAACAGGAACTCTCAGGCAGATTTTCTCAGGGGGGATGGACCAGGTTCAAAAGCCAGTCCTGCTTCCTGGCTATGTGACCTTGGGCAAGTCACTTCACCTCTCTCGAGCCTTAGTTGTGTCATGCTTTAAATGATGCTCATCTCACAAGGCTATTATGGGAAGAAAAGATAATGCACCTAAAATGCCTTGTGGTGTCCTGGTACACCGGAAGCACTCAATAAAAGGTCATTGTAAATCAATCACTCACCCCTCGGGCTAAAATGAAACTCCTTTTCTTCTCCCAAGTAACTTCTAAATAGCAGAGGCACCCATTGCCTCTTCTCTTTCCCTACATTGACTTCCTGCAAGGGCTCGTTCACTTCTGCAGCCTTAAACCCCATCTCCATGACATCAGTTCTGTAGATGGCATTTGAGGCTACAGTGCCCTTGCTATTGTTGGTCACGGGTCCTTGATGTTCTTCCTAAGCTGCACCCCACTGCCAGCCCTTCCCATCCATTCAGCAGACAGGCCTTTTTTTTTTTTTTTTAAGATTTTATTTATTTATTTGAGAGTGAAAGCATTAGTGGGGCAGAGGGAGAGAGAGAAGAGGGAGAAGCAAACTCCCCGCTGAGCAAGGAGCCCGATGCGGGGCCCGATCCCAGGACCCTGAGATCATGACTTGAGCCGAAGGCAGACGCTTAACCATCTGAGCCACCCAGGCGTCCCGGACAGGTCTTGATTATTCTCTCTCCCTCAGCCCCCAAGTCCAACCCATCAGCAAGTCCTGACACCCCTATCTTCAGAATATATTTTTATTCCCCCACCTCCTCCACTGTGACCCCCGCGATCCATGCCACCATTCTGGCTCCCGCTCTGCTGTCAGCCCCTGCTCCCACCTTGCTCTTCCTGTAGCCTGCTCTCCACACGGCAGCCTTACCTTTTTCCTTTAACTGCTTATTCCCACAGAAAAATTGTAAGAATAGTACAAAGACTTTCTGTGTACTGTTCACTCCATTCCCTACATTAACTTCTCTCTCTCTCTCACACACACACATTTTTTTCTAAAACATTTGAGAGTAAGTTGCAGACATGATGCCCCCTTACCCCTAAGTATTTCAGTGGGTATTTCCTATAAATGAGGGCACTCTCTTACATAGCCACAGTATGATGATTAAAAACAGTACTATTAGCTAATTTACAGACTTTAGTTGCATTCTGCCCTGTTGCCCCCAAAGAAAAGTCTGGAGCATGCATCGCACTCCATTGTGGCACCACTTTGGAATAGTTCCTTCTTCTGTCTTCTTCTGTCATGATGGTGGCATTTTGAGAAGTACAGTCCAGTTATTCTGTAGCATGCCCCTCAATTAGGGCTCATCTGATATTTCCTCTCACAGCGAGAGCTTTTATTTATTTTTTATTGTTTTAAAGATTTTATTTATTTATTTGAAACAGAGAGAGAGACAGCGAGAGAGGGAACCAAGCAGGGGGAGTGGGAGAGGAAGAAGCAGGCTTTCTGCGGAGCAGATAGCCTGATGTGGGGCTTGATCCCAGGACCCTGGGATCATGACCTGAGCTGAAGGCAGACGTTTAATGGCTGAGCCACCAGGTGCCCCTCACAGCCAGAGCTTTTAAGAAGTCAAGGCCATCTCTGCACAACTGTGTCTGGACCCCGCAATAGCTGTCCATCCCCCACAGAGAAAGTGCAGACACTCCCACGGCTCTTCCTCTGCCTGTTCTCCTCCAGCACTCTGACCTCCATCCTCAGACACATCGCCTCCTTCTAGCTGCACCCCACTCCCACCCCCACCGCGGTGTTCTCTGCCCCTCATCACGCTAGATTTTTCTTCATGAGACCACCTGCCATGAGGTTAGACACTGAGGCTCCTGCCACTGAATGGAGGTCCTGGGAGGGCTTATGTGTCACCTGCCATGGTATCCACAGCATCGTAACAGTGCTCTGGTCCTGGCCCTCCCCTCTGATGGCTTAGAGGCCCTGGCCCTCCCCTTTGGCTGGCTTAGAGGCTCCCTGTCTCCTTGCTTCATGCTGACCCTTGGCCCACGTGAGTGCCCCCTTTCTCCAATAAAGCATCATCCTTAACCCATTACATGTGATGCTGTAGGATTTGTCCCAAGCCCTGGTGCATGACAGGGGGAGACCCAGGAGGCATCTCTTTGCATAACACAGACAGATGCGGGGTCCAATCCCCCTGTGCTACTTCCTAGCTGTGTCGCTTGGGCAAGTTGCTGAACATGTCTGAGCCTCTATTTTTTCATCTGGAAAGAAGTGAGAATACTTGGCTAGCGAGATGTTAGATGAAGAATTGAGACATGAATGCAGAAGAACCTGGCACATGTTCTCTCCCTACTTCTCTCGGTGGTGAAGTAATAAGACTGGTTTTATCTTCTGGAGAAATTGGGAGGGGATTGCAGTGGGTTGAATGGTAGCCCGCAAAAGATATGTCCATGTTCTATCCCCCAGAACCTGTGAATGTGATCTTATTTGGAAAAAACATTTTTGCCAATATAACTAAGTATCTTGAGAGGAGATCCTCCTGGCTTACTGGGGGGGCCCCAACCCAATGACAAATGTCTTATTTATAAGAGATACACAGGGGAGGAGATGGACCGATGAGGGCAGAAATCGGAGTGATGTGGCCACAAGCCTCAGAACGCTAAGGACTGCTGGCAGCCCTGGAAGCTAAGAGAGAGGCATGGAACGGACCCTCCCCAGAGTTTCCAGAGAAAGCCCAGCCCTGCCAACCCTCAATTTTGGATTGTGGCCTCTAGTAGTGTGAGAGAATAAAACCTCTGTTGTTTTAAGCCACCAAGTTTGCCACGCTTTGTTACAACAGTTCCAGAAAACTAATATAGGAATGAACTTTGGCACCACAACAGATGGAAGATCCTGGCCCACTTGGAGCCCTTTTTGGATGGGACTTTCCACACCTGGGGGTTCACTCCCTCTTCACCTAAGGTAGGAAAAAAGGGAAGCAAGATTCTCCTGATAGGGCAGAAGCAGCATGGAAGGGCTCAGAGGGGAAGGGGCCCTGCCTGAAAGCTCTTGAGCCAGACGTCTCCTCATGTCCCATGTCCCTGCCCTTAGTAGAGTGGACAGACCTCCCCGGCTCTCCCTTTGGACAGGCAGACACGAGAGAGTGGCCAAGTCAGTGGGGAATCGGAGGCTACTTGGATTCGGGCAAGTGGAGTGGGGGTGCCGGCTGTTCGCAGGGGTTGCCGGGGATGCTGACTGTCTCTGGGGCCTCTGGGGGCCGATAGGATATCACAGTTCCCCTTGGTGGTGGTGGGGAGGAGGTGGGAGTTGTTGGCCTATGGGAGCAGATTGCCCCCTGATAGCTCATTGCTTGGACAACACAGAACAACATTCTGGGGCCCTTTTCAGACAGCCCTCCTCACTGCACTAGTCTGTCTCCAAATCCACACCATTTCTACCATGTCGCAAGCTTCCCTGGAGAACTTGGCATCCTTAGTTTGAATCTAGCATTTGGTGGTTCAGCTCCTCCCTTGGCTCAGTACTTTCCATGACAGCTCCAGGAAGCAGGTGCAGGCAACACAGAGCCCATGACCATGGGTCCCCAGTGTGGCTGGATGCCAGGTATAGGCAGAAAAACCAGAGACGTCCCTAGAGCCTCTGTAGCCCCCAAAGGAAGGCTAAAGCTCTGTGTGTGCAAGTAGATCCTAGCAAAGGTGGAGCTTGTGATAACACTTCCTTGCAAGGTTCCTGGCCTGAGCTTTCTTATGGAAAAAGGCACCTCCCAGTTGCTATGAGTCAGCTGGGCCAGAGGGCAGGCTGAGGTGCTCACGCAAGCCGCAAGCTCTCCCCACTACACCCCCATCTCCATTAGGGCCAACTCAAGTGCTGCCCATGAATTCTGTGTGGCTCCCACACCCAGCAGCAAGAGCATATCTGCTCTGGGAATAGCAGACCCCAGAGAGTGCAGACCCCGGGGAGGCACGTGGGGGAGGCAGTCTAGGCGGTTGTCTCACACCCTGTCACAGTGCAGGTAGCAGGTTCCTTTTTGGGGCCTGGAAATGTGACCTACTTCCTTGTAACAAGAATGCTACTTCAGCACTTGGATGGAAAACATGGGTGAAGGATGCATGCCTCCCCAGACAGAGAAAGAGAGAGGTCTGTGCCCTGCACCCTGACGTGCTCCATACGTTGTTCCCCCTGCCTTAAACACCTGCACTCAGCTTTTCCATCTGGAAGAGCCTTTGTAAGCCTGTGCTTTGTAAGTCAGAGTTGGGACTCCCTCCAGGGCAGTCTTCCATCACCTCTCCATGGGGAGCTGCTGGTGTTGGGGGGTAAAGTCATAGCCTTTGAGCTGGATCCTGGGCTTTTTAGGCTGTCTGAGAAAGGGGCCACATCTGCCCTGTAGATGGCTGCATTCCCACGTCTTGGGACAGGTGCTGGCACACGGTAGCTGCTCAGTACTGTTTGCTTATCATCTGTGGGATATGGATGCATGGAATCAACTCCCAAAGTCTCAGTGTCTTCACCTGACAACAAGGTTAGTGTACAACTACCCTTATTGTGTCCTTCATATCAACAAAATCAGGAGGTAGATACTATTATTAACCTCATCACACAAAGATGTAGATTGACCTGCCCAAGCTCTCACAACTGGCAAGTGGCCAGTTCATGATACCTTATAGACCTCTTTTGAGGACCAAATTATATATATGTATATATAATGTAAATAATCTTATGTACCCAATGGAACTGGTGTGAAGCTTTCATGAGGCACCATATAGGGAGTCAGTTTATTAAGATCAAATCTTCCACAGAGACAACTGTAAAAGGTACATGGCATATAAAAATATCTTAAAAGCACCAATGAGCCAATAAGAGAGTGAAGAATTAGCTGACCACATTATACTAAAAAATGAGAACTCAGAGAAGTAAGTCTGGTACACAAAGCTTCATTTTCCCTAATGGCATTTACTAATCCAGAAGAAACAGTTGTAGTTTTTAGTGGCTTTAGGACAAAACTTAAGGCCCAGAGTCTATCAAAAGGGGAACTTGGATAAATGCTTCTTCCTGCTCATTTTAAGCTAGGATCCCAAATGTTTACACTGAAAGTTATGAGGAGTCATAAGCAAACCAACTTTCTCAGGGACTCTCCAGTTCCAGTCATCTTGGTGATCCAGGTAACCTCAAGCCTTGAACTTGGATTAAGGTGGTTCCAGACTGGTAGAGTTCCGAGACGCCTGGCAGAAACAAACAAACAAATCCTCTCTGGAGAAAATGCCATCATCTTTGGTGATAAGTCATTCTTACAAATAAGTTTTCAAATAAAACATCCAGAACACAGTGAAAAAAAAAATTCAGGGACTCAAGGAAATAATAAACTTGAGCGAGAACTGACAGAAACTACAAACAACAGAAATACACAGAAACTTCAGTTATTAGAATTATCAGAAATACAATATAAGATAACAGTATAAGATTACTGTTTAAAGAAATACAAAGGGACAAGAAACTATAAAAAACATTGCAGATTTTAAAAAGGTCAAAATAAAGAGCTCAGTCCTCTCTTTGAGCACTGAAAAAAAATTAACAACTCAAAGTCAGTTTATTAGCAGATTAGATACAGCTAAAGTGAAAACTAATGGACTGGATCCAGAATGCAGCAGGAAAAACAAAAAGACTAAAAATATTGAAGAAAGGAGGAAAGAATACAGTGAGAACATCTAACATATATGTAATCGGGGTGGAGTTCTAGAAGGAAAGAGGGTTATAAAGAAATAATGGCTGAGAATTTTCCAGGTCTGTGGAAGGACACCCATTCCAATAGTCATGAATTCAAGAAGTCCAAGTAGGATACAAAAAAAAAAAAAAATATCTAGATACATCATGGTGAATGTGAAGAAAAGCACAAAGTGAGAGGAAAAGGATAGTATCTTCAAAGGAGTGACAGAAAGGCAGCTGACTTCTCAATGGCAATGGTGGAAGCCAGAAGACAGTGAAATCATATCTTTAATGCACAGAAAGAAAATAACCCCAACATAGTATTCTAGACCTAGAGATATATCCTTTAAGAATGGATGTCAAGGGACGCCTGGGTGGCTCAGTTGTTAAGTGTCTGCCTTCGGCTCAGGTCATGGTCCTAGGGTCCTGGGATCGAGCCCTGCATCAGGCTCCTTGTTCGGTGGGAAGCCTGCTTCTCCCTCTCCCACTCCTTCTGCTTGTGTTCCCTCTCTTGCTGTGTCTCTCTCTCTCTGTCAAATAAATAAAATCTTAAAAATAAGAAAGAATGAATGTCAAATACATACAATTTTTGATGAACAAAAGATCACCAGTAGGCTTTCACTAAGGTATTCTTCAGAAGCAAGTTATCTCAGATAGAAGGTCAGAAATAAAAGAAGAAAAGCAGCAAAAGAAAAAATAGGTGAATTGGACTTCAGAAAAACTAAAAACTAAAAACTGTTCTGTTTCAAAAACCACCATCAAGACTGGGGCACCTGGATGGCGCAGTCAGTTAAGCATCCAACTCATGGTTTCGGCTCAGGTTGTGATCTCAGGGTTGTAAGATCCAGCCCTGCATCAGGCTCTGCACTCAGTGCTGAGTGTGCTTAGGAGTTTTTCTCTCCCTCCCTCTGCCCCTCTGCCCTGTGTGTGCATGCTCTCTCTAAAATAAAGAAATAGATCTTTAGAAAAAATCTTAAAAAACCCCAAAAAACACCATCAAGAAAGGAAAGAGACAACCCATAGAATGGGAGAAAATATTTCCAAATCATATACCATATAAGGAATTTTCATCTAGAATATATTTTTTAAAACTCATATAGCTCAATAATAAAAAGACGAATGACCTAATTTAAAAATGGGCAAAGAATCTGAATAGGCTTTTCTACAAGCAAGATATACAAATGGCCAATAAGCACACAAAAAGATGCTCAACATGATTAGTCATCAGAGAAATAAAAATCAAAACCACTTAGATAACACTTCACACCTCCTAGAATGGCTAGAATCAAGTCAGATAATAACAAATATTGGTGAGGATGTGGAGAAATTGGAACCCTTATATACTGCTGGTGGAAATGTAAAATGATGCAGCCACTTTGGAAAACATTCTGGCCGTTCCTCAAATGATTAAACACAGAGTTACCTATCATATGACCCAGTGATTTTACTCAAAGGTATATACCCAAGAAATGAAAACATATGTACACATAAAAATTTGTATATGAATGTTTATAATAGTATCATTTATAATAGCAAAAAGGTGGAAGCAACCCAAATGTCCAGCAACAGATGAATGGATAAACAAAATTGTGGTATATCCATATAATGGACTATTTATTTGGAATAAAAAGGAATGAAGGGAACTTCAGTTTTCTGGTCCATTATGTAAGAGCTTAGAAGTTGTCACTTCATCTCAACAAATTAAAAGCTGAACAAACTGAGAAATCAACTCTTTTAGTTCTGTCAGAGAACTGAGGTCCCAGGGCAAACAACTGCTTCCCCACTCTGCCTCTGCAGGAGCCATTGCTGTGGTAGGAAAACCTGAACTGTAATTGATGAATTGTTGGAGACTGAATGGACATATCTGAGAGTTAAAAACCCCAGAGGGACTCAGTCATGGGGAACTCCTCCTTACACTTTTGTGAGTCTTACCTCCAGGAGCTCTATCAGGTCCTCACAATAAATATTGAAGAAAAACCCTTTATGCTTCCAGTCAGGGAGGAAAAATGCCAGATCATTCTGTTCTTAACAAGGCTTGCCTTCAGAAGAAACTATTTTTACCAGACCCTAATCAGCTAGGGTTTTATCAGAGCCTAACTCACTTGGGTAAAGGTAAATACCCAACTCCAGCCAGCCCTAGCTTTCCATGTGAGGCGAGAGAAATACCCAACTCCAGCCCCCTGTAGCCATCCTGTCTCCCAAGAAGACATAAAAATACTTAATGCGCGTGGATCTAACAAGAGAGGGTCAAATTACATGAGGCAAAAACAGGTAGAATTTCAAGAAGAAATAGCTGAATCCACTATTATAGTTGGAGAATTTAACATACTTCTGTCAGAAATGGACAGATCTGGCAGGCAGAAGTTCAGTAAGGACATAGTTGAAGGCAACAACACCATCAACTGGAGATAACTGACATCTATAGACTACTATTTCATCCAACAACAGCAGATTACACCTTATCCTCTAGCTCACATTCCCCAAGATGGACCATATTCTAGGCTATAAAACACACCTTAACAGATTTAAAAGCATTTAAATCATACAACATCTGCTTTCATACCACAATGGAATTAAACTAGAAATCAATATCAGAAAGATACCTGGAAAATCCCCAAGTGCTTGGAGATTAAGCAGCACATTTATGAATAACACATGGGTCGAAGAAGAAATCTCAAGAGAAATTTAAAAAATATTTTAAACTAAAAGAAGATGAAAATACAACTTAAAATTTGTGGGATGCAATGAAAGCAATGTTTAGAGGAAAATTTATAGCATTGAATGCATATATTAGAAAATAAGAAAGATGTAAAATTAATAATTAAAGCTTCCACCTTAGGAAACTAGGGGGAAAAAAAAACAAATTCAATTTGAAGTAAGAAGAAGAAAATAAACAAAAATAAAAAGTAAAGCAGAAATCAATGAAATTGAAAATAGGAAAGCAATGGAGATAACCAACAAATCTAAAAGCTGGGATTTTGAGGAAAAAAAATCAATAGAAACAATAAGCCTTTAGTCAGGCTAACTAAGAAAAAAGGGAGAAGACAAGACTATGGATATTAGAAATGAAAAAAAGGAGAGCACTACAGATCCCATGGGCATTAAAAGCATAATAAAGGAATATTATGCACAACTCTATGCTCACAAATGTGATAGCTAGATGAAATGGATAAATTCCTTGAAAGACACATTCTGCCAAAACTCACACAAGAAAAAAACAGATACCTGAATAGACCTATATCTATTAAAGAAGTTGAATCAATAATAAACTTGCAAAACAGAAAGCATCAGGCTCAGATGGGCTCGCTGGTGAATTCTACTAAACATTTAGGGAAGAAATTATACCAATTCTCTACAGTCTTTTCCAGAAGATAGAAGCAGAGAAAATACTTCTTAACTCCTTCTATGATGCCAGTATTACCCTAATACCAAAACCAGACACAGACATTAGAAGAAAAGAAAACCACAGATCAATATCTCTCATGAACACAGATAATAAAATCCTCAACAAAATATTAGGGAATCAAATTCAACAATGCATAAAAAGAATTATACACCACGTCCAAGTGGGGTTTATCTGAGATATGAAAGCCTGGTTCAACATTCAATAATCAATTAATGTAATCCATCAACTCAGCAGGCTAAAAAAGAAAAATTACATGATCGTATTAATAGACGCAGAAAAAGTATTCGACAAAATCTAGCACCTATGCATGATAAAAACCCTCAGTAAACTAGAAATAGAGGTGAACTTCCTCAACTTGATAAAGAACACCTACAAAAACTATATAGCTAATATCATTAATGGTGAGAAACTAGAAGCTTCCCTAAGATAAAGAATAGGCAAAAAAAAAAAAAAAAAAAAGAACAGGCAAGGATATTTGTCTCACCTTTTCAACATCGTGCTGGAAGTCCTACTTAAATGCAATAAGATAAGACAATAAAAAGTATCCAGATTGGGAGGGGGAAAAAAACCCTCTCTCTTTAACAGATGATATGATTGTCTATGTAAAAACCTGAAAGAATCAACAAAAAACTGGAACTAATGTGCAATTATAGCAAGATTGCAGGACACAAGGTTAATATATAAAAGTTAATTGCTTTCTGGGGCGCCTGGGTGGCTCAGTCAGTTAAACGTCTGCCTTCAGCTCAGGTCATGATCCCAGGGTCCTGGGATAGAGTCCTGCATCGGGCTCCTTGCTCAGTGGGGAGCCTGCTTCTCCTTCTCCCTCTGCCTGCCTCTCTGTCTACTTGAGCTTTCTCTCTCTGTCAAATAAATAAATAAAATCTTTTAAAAAAGTTAATTGCTTTCCTGTGTGTCAGAAATGAACAAGTGGAATGTGAAATTACAAAAACTTATTATTTACGTCACTATTCAAAAAATGAGGTATAAATCCTAGAAAATATGTAAGATGTATATGAAAAAATCGACAAAACTCTGATGAATCAAAGAAGAACTAAATAAATGGAGAAATATTCCATGTTTATGAATAGGAAGACTCAGTATTGTAACAGCACTCCAGCCAGTCTTAAGGATTAGCTTGCTTTGAGCTTACGGTACTCCTTGCTTGCTGACAGACCACCATACCATAGTTTGTAGCAGAACTAACCTGCCTCCCTTAGATCCTGCAGACCACTGGCCTTGAGGAACAAAGGACCAGACTTTCTGGAGGATAAGGCCTGACCACACTTGAAATAACCACCAGTGACCATGGTATCCTCAATAATAGACACCTGGGAGTCTTGATTCCTGGTACAGGGAGAGGAGTCTCGACTGCCTTGCCAGGACATGACTTGTTGGGCCGCAGTGGTATCATTTACGGAGAGACACCTGGGAGCCTTGATTACTGGCAAGAGTGGAGGAATCTGGAAGCCTTGCAAGGACAAATGATTAATTGCTGAGCACCAGCTTCTCCTGCATGTAGTGCCCTCATCATTTGCCATATCTTCCCTTTTAAAAAAAAACTTCATCTTCTTGGGGCAGCTGGGTTGCTCAGTGCGTTGACTGTCTGACTCTTGATTTCGGCTCAGGTCATGATCTTAGGGTCCTGAGATGGAGCCCACACTCAACAGGGTGTCTGTTTGAGATTCTCTCTCTCCCTCTCCCTCTGGCCTCCCTCCCACCCCCCCCCCACTTATTCTCTCTCTCTAAAATAAATAAATAAATCTTTAAAAACAGACAAACAAACAACAACAACAAATCTCCTGCTTTGCCTGGACTGGGAAGATGGTCTTTGGGACATTAGTCCACCATCTTCCCAGGCTGTGGGCTTCCTGAATAAAGCAACATTCCCTTTTCCACCAGTGCTTCTCTCGAGTATTGGCTTTTGAGCTGTGAGCAGTGGAACCTGAGTTCAGAACCCATCTTCTGTCCAATAACAATATTGTCAACATGTAATTTCTTCCCAATTTGATCTATAAATTCAATGCAATCTGAGTAACATCCCATCAAATTTTTTTGACAAACTGATTATAAAGGTTTTTTTTTTAAAGATTTATTTTTGATTTGACAGAGAGAGGGAGAGCCCAAGCAGGGGAAGCGGCAGGCAGAGGGAGAGGGAGAAGCAGGCTCCCCAGTGAGCAGAGAGCCCAATGTGGGGCTCGATCCCAGGACCCCGGGATCATGACTGTAGCCAAAGGCAGACGCTTAACTGACTGAGCCACCCAGGTGCCCTGATTCTAAAGTTTTTTATGGAGAGGCAAGAGACCCAAAATGTCCAACTCCATATTGAAGGAGAAAGAGCAAAGTTGGAGGACTGGCACAACCTGACTTCAAGATTTACCATAAAGCCACAGTATTCAAGACAGTGCGGTATTGGCAAAAGAATAGACAAAAAGACCAATGGAATAAAGGAAACAGCCCAGAAATAGACCCTCATAAATGTAGTCAATTGAACTTTGACAAAGGAGCACAGGCAATACAATAGAGCAAAGACAGTCTTTTCAACAAATGGTAATGGAATACCTGGACATCCACTGCAAAGCAATGAATCTAGACACACAGACCTTACAGCCTTCACAAAAACTAACTCAAAATGGGTCAGAGACCTAAATGTAATACACAAAACTGTAAAACTCCTAGAAGAGACTAGGAGAAAATCTAGGTGACCTTGGATGTAGTGATGACTTTTTAGATACAACACCAATGGCACCATCCATAAAAGAAATCAGTGATAAGCTGTATTTCACTAAAATTAAAAACTTCTGCTCTGTGAAGGACAATGTCAAGAGAATGAGAGGACAAGCTCCCACAGACTGGGACGACACAGCATTTGCAAAAGACACACCTGATAAAGAACTGTTATCTAATATACAAAGAGCTCTGAATTCTCAACAATAAGAGAACAGACAACCACATGAAAAAATGGTCCAAAGACCTTGACAGACACCTCAACAAAGAAGATGTACAGATGGTAAGTAAGCATATGAAAGGATGTCCCATATTATATGTCATTAGAGATTTGCCAATTAAAACAACAATGAGATATCACTACTCATCTATTGGAATGGCCAAAACCCAATACACTGAGCACATCAAATACCAGAAACATGGAACAACAGGAACTCTCACTCATGGCTGGTGAGAGGGCAAAATGGTACAGTCACTTTGGAAGCCACTTTGACAGTTTATTACAAAACTAAATATACTCTTGCTGTATGATCCAGCAATCTTATTCCTTGATATTTACCAAATGAACTGAAAACATGTTCACACAATAACCTGCACACAGATATTTATAACAACTTTATTCATAATTGCTAAGATTTGGAAGCAAACAAGATGTCTTTCAGTAGGTAAATGGACAAATTGTTGTGCATCTAGATAATGGAATATTATTTACTACTAAAACGAAATGAGGCTATCAAACCATGAAAAGACATGAAGGAAGCTTAAATGCATATTACTAAGTGAAAGAATCCAATCTCAAGAAGCCACATACCATAAGATTCCAACATTATGACATTCTGTGAAAGGTAAGACTATAAAAGATTAGTGGTTGCCATGGGTTACTAGAGACAGAGGGATGAATATGCAAAGCTCAGAGGATTTTTAGGGCAGTGAACCCTAAGGTGGACTTTGGATGATAATGATGTGTCAATGTCATTTCTTTTTTTTTCCTGTTACTGATTATTTTTTAGCAGAATGTTTTTAAACTATTTTAGCATCCATTTCTCTTTTTCTTTAATTTAAATTTTAGGTAGTTAACATACAGTGGAATCTTGGTTTCTGGAGTAAAATTCAGTGATTCATCACTTACATACAACACCCAGTGCTCATCATAACAAGGGCTCTCCTTAATACCCATCACCCATCTAGCCCATCCCCTACCCCCTCCCTCCACCAACCCTCAGTTTGTTCTCTATTGTTAAGAGTCTCATATGGCTTGTTTTCCCTCTCTCCTTTTTTTTCCTTTTCCCCCTTATGTTCATCTATTTTCTTTCTTAAATTCCACATATGAGTGAGATCATATGGTATTTGTCTTTCTCCGACTGACTTATTTCACTTGCATAATACACTCTAGTTCCATCCACGTCATTGCAAGTGGCAAGATTTCTTTTTCTTGATGGCTGAGTAATATTCCATTGTATATATACACCACATTTTCTTTATCCATTCGTCGGTCGAACATTTGGGCTCTCTCTCTCCATAGTTTGGCTATTGTTGATAATGCTGCTACAAACATCGGGGTGCGTGTATCCCTTCAAATCTGTATTTTTGTATCCTTTGGTTAAATACCTAGTAGTGAAATTGCTGGATTGTAGGATAGTTCTATTTTTAACTTTTTGAGGACTCTCCATACTGTTCTCCAGAGTGGCTGCACCAGTTTGCATCCCCACTAACTGGGAACAGTTTGCATGCACCAACCAGTATAAGAGGGTTCCCCTTTCTCCGCATCCTCACCAACACCTGTTGTTTCTTGTGTTGTTAATTTTAGCCATTCTGAGAGGTGAAGTGGTATCTCATCACGGTTTTGCATTTGTATTTCCCTAATGATGAGTGATGTTGAGCATCTTTTCATGTGTCTGTTAGCCATCTGGATGTCTTCTTTGGACAAGTGTCTATTCACATCTTCTGCCCATTTCTTGACAGGGCTATTTGTTTTTTGGGTGTTGAGTTTGATAAGTTCTTTGTAGATTTTGGATACTAACCCTTTATCAGGTATGTCATTTGCACATATCTTCTCCCATCCTGTAGGCTGCCTTTTAGTTTTGTTGACTGTTTCCTTTGCTGTGCAGAACCTTTTTATCTTGATGAAGTCCCAATAGTTCATTTTTGCTTTTGGTTCCCTCCCCTGTGGTGACGTATCTAGGAAGAAGGTGCTACAGCCAAGGTCAAAGAGATTTCTGCCTGTGTTCTCCTCTAGGATTTTGATGGTTTCCTGTCTTATATTTAAGTCTTTCGTCCATTCTGAATTTATTTTTGTGTATGGTGTAGGAAAGTGATCCAGCTTCATTCTTCTGCATGTTACTGTCTAGTTTTCCCAACACCGTTTGTTGAATCCAATCTTTCTTCCATTGGATATTCTTTCCTGCTTTGTCAAAGTCAAACTTACACTACTTGCAGATGAGATGATACTCTATGTATAAAACCCAAGAGACTCCACCAAAAAATTGCTAGAACTCATACATGAATTCAGCAAAATTGCAGGATATAAAATAATCCATTGCATTTCTATACACCAATAACAAAGCAGAGAAAAAGAAATCAAGGAATTGATCCCATTTGCAATTGCACAAAAAGCAATAAGATACCTAGGAATAAATCTAACTAAAGAAGTGAAAGATCTGTACTCTGAGAACTACAGAACACTTATGAAAGAAATTGAAGAGGACACAGAAATGGAAAAGCATTCCATGCTCATGGATTGGCAGAATGAGCACTGTTAAAAGGTCTATACTACCCAAAACAATCTACGCATTTGAGGCAATCCCTCTCAAAATACCACCAGAAGTTTTCACCGACCTAGAACAAACAATCCTAAGATTTGTACGGAACCACAAAAGACCCTGAATAGCCAAATCAATTCTGAAAAAGAAAAATAAAACTGGAGGCATCACAATTCCAGATTTCAAGCTCTATTACAAAACTGTAATCATCGAGACAGTATGGTACTGGCACTAAAACAGACACATAGATCAATGGAACAGAATAGAGAACCCAGAAATGGACCAACAACTATCTGGTCAACTAGTCTTTGTCAATGTCATTTCATGGACAGTAACAAATGCTCCATACTGGTGCAGGATGTCAATACTGGGAGATGTTGTGTGCATGTGGGGACAAGATGCATACGGGAATTCTGAGTTATAAATTCTGTTCAGTTTTGCTGTGAACCTAAAACTGCTCTAAAAAAGAACATTTATTAATAACAACAAAAAAGAATGAAGTACTGAGACATGCTGCAGTGTGAACAATCTTTGAAATCATTATCTTAAGCGAAAGAAGCCAGTCACAAAAGTCCAGATATTATATGTTTCCATTAATATGACAGTCCAGAGTAGGAGAATCCATAGAGACAGTGTCTGAATGGTTGCTTAGGGCTGAGGATGGGGAGATGATGCGGGGATGGGGTAATAAGCTAAAGTGTTTGTGATTTTCTTTTGAGATCATGAGAGTGTTCTCAAATTGGTTGTGATGATGGTTGCACACTAAAATCCATAGAACTGTATATTTTAAGGGGGTGAATTGTATGGTATAAAAATTACAATTAAAGCTGTTTTTAAAACTGATCATAACCTCAGCACTGACAAAATAAAAGCATTGAAAGAAGAATAGTGAAGAGAGCAGTAAATAGGAGTATAAATCTAAACGAACACTGACAGTATAAAACAATGTTAATAACGTATCAAAGAGCCTTAAAAATAGACACAGACTTAACATGCACAGAAACTATGACACAGAAGTCAGGAGGAGGATTAATGGAGTTAAAGTGTGCTCTGAAGTCGTCTCTCTGTGTGGAAGATAAAGGTACTAATCAATTATACTTTGTTAAGTCAAGGATACATGTTA
This sequence comes from Callorhinus ursinus, assembly GCF_003265705.2. Taxonomy (NCBI): domain Eukaryota; kingdom Metazoa; phylum Chordata; class Mammalia; order Carnivora; family Otariidae; genus Callorhinus; species Callorhinus ursinus. The sequence goes on along the minus strand of NW_027397065.1, from coordinate 31,667,406 downwards.
AATACTAAAAAGTATATGACTTCCAAATCAGAAGAGCAAAAAAAAAAAAAAATGAGCCCAAAGAAATAAGTACATAAAAGGAAAACTGCATAGGCAGTTAAAAAAAATGATCAGTAATTTTGTTAAATGCAAATGGACTAGATAACTGTCTTCAAAGAAGTAAAACTGTCAGGCTGGAGGGAAAATACAAAATCTTTCCGCTATTTACAAGGGTCACACCTAAAAGACAAGAATAGAGAATGATAGAAAAGAAAAATATGGAAAAAAATGAAGTACCAACCAAGAGAAGTGATGGGGCTATATTAAATGTCTATCACATAGACTTTGAGGATGCACATGCATTGGCAGGATCACCCTCTGTACCACTCCAATCTGAAACCACCCACATATCCACTGAGAGTAGAATGGGTAAATTGTGGTATATTCATGCAATGCAAGTGAACAGACTATAAATACCCACACCATTTGGATGGCTCTTAAAAACATAATACTGAGCAAAGGGAGTAAGACACGAATGAATACATGCAGTATGATTCCATTTATAAAAGTATTCAGAAACAGGCAAGGGTAACAATCTCATGTAGGGAGGTATACCTGGTTGTCTAAACTCTGAAACAAAACAGGATGTGACCATCCTTCCCCTGGGAGGCCTTGGTCAGCCTGCCCACGTTGAGAGAGTTCTCCCCCCAGAAATATAAGGAGGCTTTTGGCAGATTCTATATCTGGATGAGTCAAGGCTCTGCCCATGATAATGAACAACCAGGGCAAGAAGGGGATCTTCTGAGGCTGGGGTGAGCCTGAGCAACCACGTTGACTACTCCTTGCCAAGGGGAGGCAAGGTTCCAAGGGACAGTGGTGATGGGGGAATAAGGGAGGAGAGAAGAGGGTCCTCCTTATTTCTTGGCCTGTACTCTCTGGCCACAACGTGCCAGTGCTGGGGACCTTCTCGGGCTGTCCTTAGGGCTGGGGAGGCCATAATCAGGATCACGTGACCCTTACTCCCAGTTGACTGACCCACCACGACCCTGGGGCCATGGATTCTACAGGCCATGGAAATGAAGGTGTTCAGTGTATCACGCCTAAGCTGCAGGAGCCATTAGGATGGAGTCATTTCTGGCTGTCCTAGAATTAGGTCGAATTGGAGTGGGGATTTGGTAGGAACTAGATTTTCCAACAGTGGCTTCAGCTCGGTTCCCCCCAGATGGTCTTACCCAACCCCCTCCTGCAGCTGCTTTGGCCGCATCTGCAGCTGGTCAGGGAATTTGTACTAGTGAGTGCTTCCGCTCAGACCATTTGCAGGCCACTTCTTGATGCTTCAAGTGGTGAGAGTGGAGACTGGCTGGGGACGTTTGACTTGACTTAGTGATTTCTGCAACAGGACAGTGATGCACCACTTCCCTCCCCGCCTCTTTATTTTGTCTACGCTCGGTCCATACTAGAATTCTTAGCTGCAGTGGACAGAAATTAATCTTGGCTTACTTAATCAGAAAAAAGAGTTTCCTGCAAGGGTGCTGGGTAGACAGCCTGCAGACTGGGTTGAAAGGGAGGCTGATGGGCTGAGAGCACAGAAAGTTCAATCCGAGGGCATGGTCTGATGAGAACGAGGCTGCTGCCGGGGCTGCCTCTGCACTCTCAGCTCTGGGCCACTGGCACCCAGCACTCTAGCTCCCAGGGGCCACCGTCCTGTGGTCACATGGAGTCTGAGGGACTTTAGCTTCTCTCTGTCCCCCACCCAGACCTGTGTCCCAGGTGGGGTCATCTGACAGGCTGGCAGAACCACAGAGGTCGGGAAAGCACACGTCTGGGTGTTTTGGCTTCTGCAGAGAGAGGTGGGGCTCTGCAGGACTCACACGGTGGCCATGTCTCCAAACCCAGGAAGCGGGCTCAGATGCTGGGCGATGCTGCACTGTCGCCCACCTGAGGCCGGACGCTGAGGTGAGAGGGAGCGCGGGCCCGGCCCTGCCGTCAGGTGGCACAGCAGGTACATGAGCAAAAGCCACCCAGGGACCAAAGGGCCACAGCTTTAGCACAAAGGCGGGGACAATGATTCAGGCCACAGTTTCCACATCTGTAAAATGAGAGTAGTACTAACAGTGCTTGTCTCATATGGTTGGTGGAGAAATAAAAAGAGCATGTGGCAAACTCCTTCTATTGTATTCGCACATGTAGGGCCTTGGCCTAGTGGCAGGAGTCCTCATTGAAGAGGCAGTTCGGCAGAATGGTTGAGAATGTTGTCACTCTTGCTGTGGGGCTCTAGTGGCCCCACCCGTACCCTTTTGGAGGCAGAAGAGTGGGGGTGGTTAAGCCCACAGGCTCTGGGGCCACACTGAATGAGCCTTTGAAACCCAGTTCTTGGGTGACACACTTTAATTGCTCGGTGCCTCAGTTTCTCCCTCTGTAACATGGGAATGGTCACAACTTCCCAGGGTCGCTGTGAGGATTAAGTATTACACATAAAGGCCCCTGAGCAGTGCCTGGCATGTAGTTACAATCTCAGTAAGTGTCAGCAATGTTTATTAGTCTGAGGTCTATTGTGGGCACCGATCCCTGCCAAACTCCAGAGAGTCCTGTTCCAGATGGGTACACCACTTACATATGACAGCTAAGGAACTGCGAGGCACAACGCCGTTAAGGGCCCAAGGGAGCCATTCAGACTCCGTGTCGCAGCCCTGCTATGTTACGGGCCCGGAGCCTCACGTGCACAGCCTGTGGGAACATGGAGCCTTGCCCGGGCTGCCAGCTCCCAGCTGCGGTTACTGGTCCCCAAGACCCCGTTCCTGCACCAAGCCTGCCATGGTGGTTTGGCCCATCAGTCGATCACAATTTTCCACAGTGCATCCAGTCTCACTCAGGATTTTGAACTGCAAAGTAGACTCGAGGGGTGATCGACTGGAGCCACGTCTGGCCCTCTGCCATCTTGCTCAGGCGCCCTCCCAGAAATCCCTAAACTTTCTCCTCACTACCTGTTGGGCAATGTCTCCTGATTTCCCATTCCAAGTCTTCTCTCGCGCACAGCTCTGCCATCTAGCCTGCCCTCCCCTGCCTCTAGGACAGTGGTTCTCAGCCAGGGATGAGCCTGCCAACAGGGGACACTTGGCAATGGCTGGAGACATTTCAGTTGTCACAACTTGAGGGATGGAGGTGTCCTACTGGCACCTAGTGGGTAGAGTGAGACAGTGAGACAGCCCTGTGAGACAGTCCCGCACAGCAAAGAACTTCCCAGACCAATAAAGAATTTTCCGGTTGCTGAGCTTGAGAAATCCCATTCTAGGAATTCTGCTGAATAAGTTGGTGTATATCGTGTTGCGGTATAAAAGTATAAAGAAGAAAGCAAAAATCCCCCCAAATCTCACTATCCAGACAGAACCACTGTCTACATTTTGGTGATCTGCCCTCCAAGTTTCTCTCTCTGCATGTTTACATGTAGACTTATAGATGTGTATAATTTGACAGAAATATGCTCATACTATACATGCTGTTCGCCAACTCATTTTTTTTTCCACTCAACAACATACCATGGGCATCTTTCTACTGTCAACAAATGGAGATTTGCAACATCCTTTTTAGAAGTCCCCATGACATTCCATAGTAGGGATGTAACACTTTATTTAGACAATCCCTTATTGATGGATATTTAGATCATGTTCAGTATTTTGCTGTTATAAACACTACTGTGATGAATATCATTGTATATATATCTTAGCACACTTGTCTGAGTAAATCCTTAAGATAAATTCTAAGAGTGGGATTGCTGGCCAAAGAATAACATGCCCTTTTAGGACATCTGAATACTCAATGCTGAATTACCACTTTAAAAGTCACATTAAGTTACACAACTTCTAACAGGGCACAGAAGTGCCCATCTCTCTGCCCCTTCACCCACACTGGATAGCATCAATTTTTTAAAGGACTTCTTAAAGCACTCACAGAGAATAGCCAGGAATGCTCAGAGTTAAGTGTGTGATTTTCTCCTTGGCAGCTGAATTCTGGGATTTGATGTAACCCTCTTAGAGTCTGGATTTTCTGTCTCCTCTCCCTAATTCCCCCTCTCCTTGTGGTCAAATCCTCAGCCAGGCCAGGGTCGGGGAGGAGAACTTGGTGAGCAGACTGGGGCTCCCATTTGGGGGTGTTGCCCCCCCTACCTATGGTTCTGTCAGGCTGGGAATGCTCCTCTGTCTCCCTGTCTCTATGGCTATTCTCCTGCCTGAGTTTTGAGGACTTAGGAGTGTGTTTCCATCAGAGCAGTCTCTATCTATGGCCTTGACCTGAAGCCCCCTGCTCTTTATTCTCTAACTGGGGCCCTTCTCTACTCCTAGTGAGGAGTAATACAGTAATAGCTCAAATGGACAGAGTGTTTTTGAGTTGAGTGTGTGGGATTTACAATTCCTCCAAACAATCCCATGAAGGAGTCACTATTATTCTCGCCCCTGTTTTTCTCAGTGCAGCAACTGAGGCTCAGAGAGAGAAAGGATCAGCCCAGGGCCCATTGCAGGTGAATGGCAAAACAGGAATTTGAACCCAAACCTTCTGTTTGTTTGTTTGTTTTAAATATTTTATTTATTTATTTGACAGGGAGAGACAGAGAGAGAGGGAACACAAGCAGGGGGAGTGGGAGAGGGAGAAGCAGGCTCCCCACTGAGCAGGGAGCCCGATGCGGGGCTGGATCCCAGGACCCTGGGATCATGACCTGAGCCGAAGGCAGTTGCTTAACGGCTGAGCCACCCAGGTGCCCCCCAAACCTTCTGTTTTAAAATGTACCTGTAGTTTGTTTTAATCAGGTAGGGTAAGACACACGGACATGGAAATGATGGTAATGAAGGGAGAAGTTTTTATACTCACAGATCCCTTGTAACAGGAGGCACTGCTTACTGGGTGGGGCTACGTGGGGAAGCACCAGGGTTGGTCAGGAGGCAGAAGGCTCAAGAGGAAAGCATGGGCTAAGTAAGGCCTTTATTGCCAGAAATGCCTCACCGGCAAATTCCCAGAGTGAAAGGCTTTGGCGTGTACATACTGTATTTTAGAATGGTGTGGGATTTCATGTTTCTGAAATCAGGATACATCTTACAATTAAAGTCTTATTTCACATGTTACCAGGCAGTAGAGTGTATTATTTAAAAGAGAGATCTGTCATTGGATGACTTTAGTTCAAATCTTGGTTCTACCAGTTCCTAGCTATATATGATCACATTACTTAACCTTGCTGAACCTCCATTTCCTTTGTGGAAAATGGACTTGCTCTCTGTCCTTTGCAGTTAAGGGATACAGGCAGTGAGTGGGAAATCTACAGGGTAAGAATATCTTGCTGACTGCTCCAACAGCTGATATGGAAGCAAGGTGAATGCTGTACTGGGATTGGCTAAGCTCCTCAAAGTTTTTAGAGAAGGCGTATATATGAGTGTTTCCTATGAACTAGATGGGGGCCACCTGGCTGAGAGGGCTGATATGAGAGCATCCCCCTAGGTCTGTCCAAAAGGACCACCTGGAAGGGGTAGGCCTTCAAGAGCTGGAAGCAATTCCAAAAGGCTAGATGGAGGAAGCAATGAACCCCAAGATAGGATGTCCCCACATTGAGGAACTAGTTTTGGGAAGTCTCTGAAGAACTCACAAAAGCACCTCACAAGAGTCATCTTTAGACAAACGAGTAGAGGGCAGCTTAAGGCAGAACAATCAAATGAAACCTTCCCTCTCCACTCACCTCTCCTCCCTTCCCGCTGCCATGCCCACCCAATCCCAGAACTGTCAGTAATGCAACTGGCAAGTGAGAAAGGGAGTGCGTGGGAATAAAAATGAATGATCTACCTCATCCTCTTTGCAGAAGGCAGGCAGCTTTCTTGCAGCAAGCATTGGCTCTTATCCAAGCATCCTATAAACATTTCCAAGGCATGGATCCGAAACCAGGCTCTGGTTAGGTGTTGAGGGTAGGGTCACAGGTGAAAGTGAAACAAAAGTGAACCAAGTAAAGCCCTTGCCATCTAGAAGCTCACATTCTACTGTAAGAGGCTGGCATATGAAAAGTAATTACAAAATGGTGGGATGCATAAAATAATAAAAACAAATCTTCATTGAACACCTAGATTCTGGGGGCTTTGCTGGACTCATCTCATTCAATTCTCATAGCAGCCCTGTGAGATGGGTATTGTTATGCGCATTTTACAAATGAAGAAACTGGAATGCAAAGAAGTTAAATGGATTTGAACTTGGTCAGTTCTGACTCCAAGCTCCTCTCTTATTAATGGTGCACAGAGGAGGCGAACAGTGGGGGTGAGTGTGGAAAATGGGATCTGAGAGGATGTGCCCATAAGAAAGAGAAGTACCTTCCAGAAAAACGAACCAGCGTTTTCAAAGGCTATATATTTCTGTGGGTGCAAGACATTGTTTGTATAGCTGCTAATGAGCATTTATTGAGCACTTACCACATTCCAGGCAATTTACATGGATTTAATCCTCATAGCTTGCTATATATTCTTATCTGCATTGTTATAAAAGAGGGACCTAAGGCTGAAGGAGGGGTAGCCCAGAGACCCACAGACAGTAAGAAAGGGAAGCCAGAACTAGAACCTATGTCTGTGTCATCCCCAAGCGGTGTTTTTTCCACTACACCAGGTACGCAGCTGGAAATTAACAGCAAAGGGCCCCGCCCCCTGCTCCTGACCTGCCCTTTGGCATAAGGGCATACGGACTCTCCCTGGCTATAGGATTGGCTCAGAGTTGAGCACGTGACCCATACTAGTCCAATCACAGTGAGTTCTGGGCCTTGAGGCCTCGCTTCTGGAAGAGGCTTTATTCCTGCTTGTCTTGAAGGATTCTGGGGCGCTGGGGCTGAAGCTCTGGCTGATGGGGATGGGGCCTGTGGCAGTGGTCTGGAGCTACAGGGTATGGGGCTGCAGATGTAGGGGTGGGAGAACCATTGTGCCCAACTGATGTGAGGAGTTGGGAGTGGGGCAGAATCCCCGGCCCTAGCTTGGCGTCGTGGCCCTCAGGGCCCATTTGTAGGGGAGATCACGCTATAAATGAAAGAGAGTCAGGCACTACTTGTACTTTTGGTAATAGCCGCCCACAAGGCTCACAGACACAGTGTGTTCCAGGTGGGTCATCAGGCAGCAGCATTTCATGTCACAGTAATAAACAGGAGACTGAGATTATAATAAAAAACCAGTTTGAACTTCTCCTTGGGATGGCGCCGTGCCTATCTGAATAATGATGCATTCTTTCAGTACCTCCCGCATGCCAGGCTCGTTCCAGCCTCAGGCTTTGGCACACCCAATTCCTTTCGCCTGACACGTTCTTTATCCATCTGTTCACTTGGCCACCTTCTCGTCCACGTCTGGGCATAACTGCCACTTTTCTCAGAGGCCTCCCCGGACCCCCGAGGCTGGGCTCAGAGCTCCTCACCCTGGGCTTCGGTGGGTCCCATCGACCAAGCAGAGGACAGCCTGCCTTGTAGCCAGGCTGCGATCCTCACAAGGGCAGGGACACCTTCCCTGGAGGTCGCTTCTCTTTCCGTAGTTCCTAACACAGTGCCTGACATATGCTTGTCCCCGAGTACACATGAAGGTCAGGGATTGTGTCTGATTCATCCCTTAACGGGGGCTCCACCCTGGGTCAGGTTTATGGGCTTGTGATCATCACAGTCAAACAGGGCTCCATGCTCAAAAGGGCCCTGTGCTTGGGATTTAATGCTCCAGGTTCACCATCTTGAAATTCTTGAAGATTGTATATCTGAGTTTGTGTTTTGTACAGGGAGTGTGATGGAACAATAGAGCATGCCCTGGGTGCTTGGAGCCTCAGCTCAGGTGCAGTCCTGGCTTCCATTGCCTTCCCAGGATGGGTTCTTGGACGCTTAACTCCTCTGCCCTGTGGTGTACAGAACACTGCCTCTGTCCCCCTCCCCACTCCATGAGCGCTGTTGCCCTCTGCCCTGCAGGGGCGTGAGCACATGGAGGTTGTGGTCAGGCATACACACTTGGTGACATCTTGCAACTGGCATGGTCCCAACGCTGGGTTAAGCACAAAAGTGGTGGTTGGCCAGCCAGAGGCTGCATCTCAAGGAGGTCAAGCCTGGTCCGGGTTCCAAGCCCTCGTTAGCACCAAGGTTTAAAGATCCTCGAGGATCACATGTCTGCTGTGGGTTGGGCAGCAGACGGTGGGAAGGAGAGATGACTGGCTGGACTTCCGCAGACCCTGCCCAGGTTATAGCACAGGGTGTTGGGCCAGTGACTAGGAGGAGGGTGAACCCAGCATTCATCAGACCCAAATGAGAATGCAGGCGCCACTCACTGGGGTGGCCCATGGGTGTCTGTGAGCATATGTGCTCTCCTTGCTTGTGCCAGGCCTCCAGGATTGCTCCTGCAGCTGGCTCTGTGCCCGGAGGGTGTGTCGGGGGGGAGGTGGGGTATCTCAGAATCCTCTCCTCCTTTCCACTTTCCTGTGTCTGGCTTGTTTTTCTTTTGTGGCTAGCTCTAGGCATCCTCCTGGGATGAAGCACACGGTACAAATTGTGTAATTTCAGTGAAATTGTTTATGAATTAAATGCCCTGGTATTTACATTTAGAACAGGAATTGAACAATATACAGATGAACAATAAAGCCATGCTAATAATTTAAAATTTGTGTTTTTCCTTCCTTAGAGTGACACCAAATAACAAGTGAAAAGCACCATAAGAAGTCAAGAGTGAGACCATGGTAGAAAGAAGAAATTCTCTATGTACCCTTTTTTAAGAACACTTTCTTCTTGTTCTTTGAACAGTGAGCTCTGAATTTTCATTTTGTGCTGGCCCTGCCGTAGCTCTTGTTTGTTGAGTGAAAAACGAAATAAATAAATATTTTTATTAAAAAGTGGAACACGCTCATTATTTTCTGTTTCCGGACAGTGCTGTGTGTAATCAGGATTGCTGGCTTGTTGTGAAATACAAGAACATCCAAATAATACAACTACTCTTGAATCACATGTGCCTCTTGTGGATTTATGTGCCCTGTGTCTCCAAGGTCATCACGCTCTCCTCAGTATCCTCGTTCCAGTTTCCAGATTCGGTTCTGGTCTTGCTGGAGTAGCTTGTATCAGCGAATCCTTCCACAGACAACAGTGATAAATTCTGGACAAAATCTTAAAGCAACTATTTAAAGAGTCTAGAGAGTAAACAGTCGCAGACCGAAACTAGAGACTTCAACTCATGAAAACAGTAAACGTACTGTCTCACACACACACACGCGTGCGCGCGCGCACACACATGCACACGCCCATGTACACACATACATTACAGAGGGACATAAGCTCTGTGAGGGGAAGACCCTCATTCATCTTATTGACATAGAAGATACCCAATACGTTTTTGTTGGCAAATGCATGTTTTGTTTGGTATACATTTTTTTTAAGTCAGGTTTATTGAAGCATAATTTAGCGAGAGTAAAATTCACTCTTTTTTGTTGTGCCATTTGATGCATTTTGACAAATGTGTACAGTTGTGTAACCTCCACTACAATCAGGATATTGAGAATTTCTGCCACTGACAAAAGTAACTTCTTTTTTTTAAAGATTTATTTATTTGGGAGAGAGAGAGAGCACGAGTGTGAGGGGCAGAGGGAGAGAAGAAACTCAAGCAAAGTCTGTGCTGAGTGCGGAGCCCGACTCGGGGCTACATGCAGGGCTCGATCTCAAAACCCTGAGATCAGGATCTGAATGGATACTGAGAGTTGGACGCTTAACCGACTGCACCACCCAGGTGCCCCCAAAAGTACTTCTTATTCCTCTGCAGGCAGTCCCTTCCCCAGCCCCAGCCTCTGGCAATAACTGACCTGATTTCTGTCACTCTATCTTCATCTTTTTCAGAATATTGTATAAATGGAATCATACCGAATGTAACCTTTTGTGTCTGGCTTCTTTCACTTGCGTTAATGCTTTTGAGATTCATCCATGTTGCTGCATGTGTTAGTAAAACATTTGTAGTATGGCTGAGTAGTTATTCCCCTGTGTCAATGTATCTTAATGAGTGGACATTGGGTTGTTGTGAGTTTGGGGCTATCATGGATAAACCTGCTGTAAGTATTTGCATGTGGGTCTTTGTGGGGACATGCTCAGTTTCTCTTGGGTAAATACCTAGGAGTGACATAGTTGGTTCACATGTTGAAATTTGTAAGAAACTGCCAAACTGATTTCCAAAGTGGCTGCATCCACAATGTAATGAGGATTCCAGTTGCTCCATATACTCACCAGCACTTGGTATTGTCAGCATTTAAAGAAATGTTTAGCCCTTCTAATAAGTGTGTAGTGTTATCTCATTGTGGTTGTAAGGTGCGTTTATCTGATGACTAATGATGTTGAGCATTTTTTCACACCTTTATTTGCCATCCACACAACTTCGTTTTGGTGAAGTATGTATTCAAATCTTTTGTCCATTTAAAAAATTGGATTGTTTCTTATTACTGAGTTGTAGGAGTACTTTATATATTTGGGATAGAAACCTTTATCAAATGTGTGTTTTGCAAATATTTTTTTCCACTTTGTGATTTGTTTTTTCTTTATTTTAATACATTTGAAGAGCAAAATTTTAAAATTTGACAAAATCCTATTTATCTATTTTTTTTCTTTTCTAGTTTGTGTTTTTTGTATCCTAGGGAATCACTGCCTAAAACAGAGTCACAAAGATTGTTCTCTGTTTTCTTCTAGAAGTTCTACTGTTTTAAATTTTGTATATTTAGGTCTATGATTAATTTCAAGCAATTTTGTTTTTTGTATATGGTGTGAGAAAGGGGTTGGGGTTCATTTTTTTTTTTTGTATGTCCAATGGTTCCAATATCATTTGTTGAAAAGACCATTTTTTTTCTCCATTAAATTGCCTTTGCACCTTTGTTAAAAATCAATTAGCCATATAGCTGTGGATTTACTTGTGCTAAACTGTTGGACTCTGGACTTCTGAACTATCTCTTCTTTCCATTTATCTATGGGCCTATCCTAACACCAGGATCACACTGTCTCAATTACTGGAGCTTTATAATAAGTCTTGAAATCGGGTAACATAAATTCCCCAACTTGGTTCTTTTTTTCAAAATTGTTTGGCTATTCCAGTTCTTTTGCATTTCTATATAAATCTTAGAATCAGTTAGAATCAGTCTCTCAAGAAAGAAAAAGCCTATTTGGGTTTAAATTGATATTGTGTTGAATCTAGAGGTCAATTCAGAGAGATCTGACATCTTAACTATACTGAGTTTTCTAACCCATGAACACAGCATATGTCTCTTTATTTGGGTCTTCTTTAATGTCTCTCTCTCTCTTTTTTAAAGATTTTATTTATTTATTTGTGTGTGAGAGAGAGAGCACAAGCAGGGTGAATGGCAGGCAGAGGGAGAAGCAGCCTCCCTGCAGAGCTAGGAGCCTAATGCAGGACTCAGTCCCAGGATCCTGGGATCATGACCTGAGTCGAAGGCAGATGCTTAACTGACTGAGCCACCCAGGCATCCCCCCTGATGTCTCTTAATACATTATAGTTTGATAGTTTTCAGTACATAGAGCTTGCACATATTTTATCAGATTTATCCATACGGATTTCATGTTTTTTGATTCTATTTTAAATTGTACTTAAAAAAAATTTCAAATCCCAATTGCTTGTTGCCAAAATATAGAAGTTAAATTGACTTTTATGTATTGATTTTGGATCCAGGGGCCCTGCTAAATTCACCCATTAATTCAAATTGCTTCTTCATAGATTCCTTGGGATTTTCACATAGAGATTGCATCCCTGCAAATAGGGACAATTATGATATTCCTGTAGACTCATCCTTTTGAGAACATGAAGTGTACCTGTTGAGAGTGTGGCTTGCAGTCACACTAGCCTGGGTTGGATTCTGGTTGCTTTGTGTCCTAGCTGTGTGACTATGGGCAAGTTGTTTAACCTCTCTGAGCCTCCATTCCACCATTTGTAAAATGGGAGAAAATAATTCCTTTCTAGGATTATCATTAGATAAGCAGTAGTTCCCAGAAGTGGGATTGTAGGTTAACAGGCAGTCACAATTTTAAGGCTTTTTTTTCATCCATGTTGCCAAAATGTTTCCCAGAACTGGCATGCCACTGTTTACCAACCCCTGTGACCCCACCCACTTACAATTATGTGTACTTTAAGAGACTTAAAGGCCAACAGAAATCTGACCTCTGTTACAGTAGTTACTCTTATCTGCTTTGTTCAAAATTGTCATCTAATTGAACTTCTATGTTTCCTATTGTTTTAGGCACGTGGATCATCTTCACTGTTAGTTTATATGTATTATTCTTTTGATTTTTGAAGTGTTTTTCTTTACAGACTAGAAATTTGATAACCAGCACATCAACAAGAATTGACCTGCACGGGGCCTTTCCCACGTGCCAGCCACTGTGCTTCGCAGCTAATCTCTGTGCCAGCCTCATGGCTCTCTTCCTACCTCTCTTTTGTAGGTGAGAAACTGGAGGTGAGACATTAAGTAACCTGCCCAAGGGCAAAACTAGGCAGTAGCAGAGCTGGGACTTTTGCCCTGGGCAGAGTGGCTCCGGAGCTCAAACCTACCACACACCTGCCTCTCATTCAGCACACCAAAAGTCTGGGCAAACTGACCAGGGTTCTAGACCAATTCCTGACCTTATGAGCTGGCCACCTTCGGGCTAATCTCTTAGCTCCTCTGATCCATTAGGCCCCTGACCACAAAACTTTGGTTGACTCTTCTGTGTCAGGCTCTCTGTTAGTTTCTCTCCGTCTCAGTTTCCTCATCTATAAAATGGGCCAAATGGTGATAGCTCTGGCGTCTGCCTACTGTGAGGACTGGATAAGGTGCTAGGAACACAAAGGCTTGATGAGGAGCTCAATGAGGGCTGTACTCCTGCCAGTTCCTTGTGGTTGGGTGGGGCCCCACGACCAGCTGTGGCCAATGACTGCAGGCAGAAGTGACACGTGTTACTTTTAGGTAATATCTAATTACTTGAATCCAATCTTCCCTTTTAGTGTCTTGGCCAGAGTGTACATGGATGGGGCCTCCCTCAACCTGGGTCTCTGAGTAAGGATAGCAGAGAAGAGAGCCCCCTAGCTAATGTATACATTGTGAGCAAAAATAAATGCTTTTTTGATTTCAGCTAATCACATTGTTGGGGGATATTTGTTACCACGGCATAATCTTACCTCTCCTGACTGATGCAAATCTCTCCTTCCCAACATGGTTGTGAAGATTCAACGTGAGGGTACGTGTACCGTTCTTGGTACTGGACCTACCAGGTAGTAAGTGCTCATTGAATGGTAGCTGTAATGATTATTATAGGAAGAACACACTAAGAAGCAGTTGGTTTTAAATCTCAGCTTTGCCTTTAGCTCTCCAGGTAAACTTGAACAACAACAACAACAAAAAAAAAAACACTGAACTCTGTAAAATGGGCTTGGTAAGCCTTCCCAACAGGAGCTCCTGCAAGGATTACAGAGGGTGGGATGGAGAGGATGTGTTGCATTACGGTGCTTTGGAGTCAGGCAGCATGCCTCAAATCCTGCTGATACCATTATTAGCTGCTGTGTGGCATTTGGCAAAAGCCACTTAACCCCTTGTACCTCGGTTTCATCATCTATAAAATAAGGATAATGTATGTACGTACTTTATTGTATTTATTTATTTTTTTAAAAGGTTTTATTTATTTATTTGAGAGAGAGAGAGAGACAGGGAGCACGAGCGGGGTGAAGGGCAGAGGGAGAAGCAGACATCCTGCTGAGCGGGGAGCCTGACTCGGGGCTCGATCCCGGAACCATGGGATCAAGACCTGTGCCAAAGGCAGATGCCTGAGCCCCTAGATGTACCTACTTTAAAGGGCTACGGGGAGGATTAAATAAATTAATATATGCAAATGCTTGAAAAATTGCCTGATACACAGTAAGCATTGCATAAATTTGAGCTTTTATTATCTGTTTGCCAGTATAGAACAGGGGTTGGGAGCCCTGGCGTGGATTCCAGCCCTGTGTTTCATTAACTGTGTGACCTTGGGCTGTCATATTATTTCTCAGAGTCTCTCCTTCCTCCGTTATTAAACAAGGACACTACTACCTGCCCTTAGAATCCTGAGAGAATTAAGTGAGACCCCCTTTGGCCTGTGCCCATTGCCAGGCCTGGCTAGCTATGATGATTAAGACATAAATAAACACCCAATACACAGCAAGTTCTCCATCAATATTTGTCCCTCTGCTGTCCCTCACCTTGTGCTGTCTCTTCTCTTGCTTCCACATTTGCACCTTATTCAGTTTTGGGGTGCTCTCCCAGGGCAAGGACTAGGGTGAAGGAAGGGAAGTGCTGAGGACCTGCTCTTCCCATTTTACAGAGGGGAAAAGCAAGGTGCAGCTAGGCAAGAAAGGCAAGCCAGGCACGAGGTGATCCAGGGGTAGGTGGCATCCCCGCTGGGGCAGGGTTTCATTCTGCACACTCCCCCGAAGGGCCCCCACCCCCATCCGAGAGGCCACAGTCCTGCTGGCGCCCGAGCAGGCCTGTCGCTGTCCGCCTGTGCTCTGTGACGGGTGGCGAGTATAGCAGCTGGGCTCCGGGGGCCAGGTGGTGGAGGGGCGCGTCTCTCCCCTGGGCATTGGCAGCCACTCTGGTTACTTTCTTGGATTTCCTCACTCACCAGGTTCTGCACTGGGTGGGCATTTGGGGGCTGGTGAAGCACTCAGAGCCTTCACTGCACCCTGCTGCTCCCAGGCCCAGGGGTGCTGCCTGAGCTGGGTGGCCCTGACCACGGCCACCATGGAGAGACCAGGTCCTCAGAGAACCTGTCCCCAGAGGCCACATGGGAATTTTGAGACTCTGTCCCTGAGGAGTGAGCTGAAGGTCGGGAGCTTCTTGCAGCCACAAGGTAGGAAAGGCCTATGAGGCCCGGTGAGCCCTTCCTAGCACATGCACCTGCGGGTTCCCGACTGGGGAGGTGGGGGGCTCTCTGGGGGCCACGAAAGGGACCACTTATTTCTTTTGACCTATCCAGCAGTACACGAGGATCAAGCCCTGACTCAGGCCTGGCCTGATGCTGAGCTTCAGCCCAGCTGAGAGTAGAGCCACAAATCTGGGGTCCCTGAGGACTGAGCAGGAAAATGAGGGGTGCTGAAGGGGAGGAGACCAACCAGGCAGTGTTGGGACATTAAATCCTCTTTTTAAAAACAGATGCACCAGGGGCGCTAGGGTGGTTCAGTCGGTTAAGTGTCTGCCTTTGGCTCAGATCATGAGCTTGGGGTCCTGGGATCGGGCTCCCTGCTCAGTAGGGACTCTGCTTCTCCCTCTGCCCTTCCCACAGCTCAGGCTTTCTCTCTCAAACAAATAAATAAAATCTTTTTTAAAGTTTAAATAAAAACAGGTGCACCAAACGAGATCTGTATTCCACAACAAAATGTAGTGAGCGCTGTATTGGTCTGCAGGCTGCCATAGCAAAATACCACAGCTGGGTGACTTCAACGACAGAAAGCCATTTTCTCCTAGTCCTGGCAGCTGGACATCCCAGATCAAGGTCCTGCAGGATGGATTTCTGGTGGGAACTTCCTTCCCGGCTTGTCGATGGCCACCTTCTCCCTGTGCCCTCACCTCATCTCTTCTCTCTGCACACATGGAGAGAGAGAGCATGAACTCTTTGGTGTCTCTTCTTACAAGGACACCAATCCTACTGGGTCAGGGCTCTACCCTTATGACCTCATTTAACCTTAATTACTTCCATAAAGGCCCATCTCCAAATATAGTCACACTGGAGGTAAGGGCTTCAGTATATGAATTTGGGGGGACCCAAATAGTCAGTCCATAATAAGCATCTACTATCTACCAGCAACATAAGCCACAAAGTCCTTGCTACCATGGAGCTGACGTGCCTGCGGGTGTGTGTGTGTGTGTGTGCCCGTGCATGTGCACATGTAGACTGTCATCAGGGATAAGTAGACGTGTGGGTCCGTGGGCTAACTGTGACCGGGTCACTGGTTTGTGGTGCCTAAGTGGGGTGGTTAACAGTGCAAAGCTTTGGAGCCAGCAGCACATGGGCTCATATCCCCAGTCTGCTGCTTTTGAGCTGTGTGCCCTGAGGCAAGCAAGTTTACCTTTTTCTACCTCAGATTCCTTACCTGGGAAATGGGAATAATACCTACCACAGCCTGAGGATGCTGGTGGAACGTACTTGGTTTTAGTGCAGGGTTTGGAATGTGGGATATGAAGAATATGAGACGGTCATTATCATCATTACTGCTCGTGAACAGGGAGATCACCTCTAATTAAGGTGGAGGCTTTGAGTTGGAGATAATCTATCCTGTGAAGTCACATGTTGGAAGGTCTTAGCCATGGGGGGGTTGTCGATCAGGGAGAATGGGCACTGTGTGGGTCTGATACATGATGCTCTTCTCTGGTGCACATATTTTATTTATGTATGTATTTATTTATTTTTAGAGAGGGAAAGAGAGAGAGAGACAAAGATGCAGATGGAGAGGGAGAGAGAGAATCTCAGGCAGACTCCCTGAGCGTGGAGCCCGATGTGGGGTTCAATCTCATGACCCTGTGATCATGACCTGAGCTGAAATCAAGAGTCAGAGACTTAACTGACTGAGCCACCCAGGCACCCCCTCATTCATTCACTTATTACTTATTCATTCATTATTTATTTCCCTTGAATTTTTCCACCGTTCTCCCAAAGCCGCCCAAATCAGCTGGTACTGCATTTGCTTTGCAAACCTCTGCCTTGTCAGGCTGACTGGCTCCGACTGTTTGAGGACGGGGCTGGAGGCAGGCGGGGGCTGAGAGGTTCTATTTGTGCAGCTGGCTGCCCACCAGCCACAGGCAGACAGGCCCAACATCCGTAGCACTGTTCTCAGTGTGTTGGAGGCTCAGACACTCTCCTGCGGAACAGGGCGCCCGAAGCCACGTGTGTGGCAGGGCCAGCACATGGGGGCCCCAGGTAGGAGGTATGATCTGGCCTGGCCTCAAACCCCAGCTCTTTCCCTATTTGTTCAGTGAATTGCGCTGAACCTGTTCCCTGCCTGGTAAAAGGCAGGGACCTCTCTGGTGGCTGCCACAGCCCCCCTGCGCTGTGGTCGGCAGTGGATTTGCTAGTGGAGAGCGAGCAGATACCTTAGTTGATCTGGAAGGAGAGCAGGGCTGTTTGGACATTTACGGAACACAGCAAGGAGGCCAATGCGGCTGGAGCAGAGTAAATGAGAGAGAGCGGGGGAGGATTTGGGATCAGAGAAGTGTAGGATCCAGATTGCAGAGATCCTTGGGGGCTATTATTGCAAGGATGTGACTTTTACTCTGAGATGGGGAGCTCCTGGGAATGAATGGGGAAGGAGAGGAGAGGCACGATCCAACCTGAATTCAAAAAGGATCCCGTGGTACGCTGCCAAATGTTCCCCTCAAGATGTCTGCATCCTAACTCCAGACCAGCCTTGGGACAGGCAAAGGGGACTTGATTAAGGTTAAGGTCCTTGAGATGGTGAGAAGATCCTGGATTATCCGGGTGGGCCCACTGATGTAATCACAGATGTCTTTATAAGAGAGAAGCAGAAGAAGAGACTGCTCCAGAGAAGGAGATGTGATGACCAAAGCAAGATGTTGAAGAGATATGAGCCGAGAATGCAGGCAGCCGTTAGAAGCTGGAAAAGGCAAGGAACAGAGCACTCCTGAAGTCTCCAGAATGAATCAGTCTGCTGACTTCTTGACTTTTTCTCAATGAGACTAATCTCAGACTTCTGGCTTCCAGAACTATGATAGAAAAAATTTATGTTGTTTTTAGGCCATCAGGTTTGTAGTTATTTGTTGTAGCAGCAACAGGACACTAATACAGATCCGTGTGGCTCCTCGGCAGAGAGTAAGCTAATGGGAGTCAGGAGGAAGTAGAAAGACCTTTCAGGAGCCTCTTGCAATCAGCCCCAGAGAGTTGGTGGGGGCAGGGGCCAGAAAAGTGGACGTGAAGAGGTGGTAAGAAGCAGCTGGATTCTGGATGCATTTCAGAGAAGAGCTGGAGTGAATTAGTTGCAGGGTGGGAGGGAAGGAATCAAGAATGGTCTTGCGGTTTTTGGCTGGAGTAACCGTGAGCGCAGGTGCCGTTTACTGCGATGGGGAAGGGTGTGGGGGGAGCAGGTTTGATGGGGGGTGGTGAAATTGGGAGCTCAGCCTGATATGTATGAAGTGTGAGTTGTTTATGAAACAACCCAGTGGGACTGTCCAGGAGGCCACTGGATACATGAGTCCATTTCAGGGGAGAGGTCCAGGCTAGAGATATAAATGTGAGGGTTTCCAACCCAGGTCCTTCCTGTCCTTTGTACCAGGGAGAACTTTGGGTGGTTGTCCTAAAGAGCTGTACTTGGCCCTTTGCACACACTCTATGTCCCCCATACCTTTGAGGCCCCACTATCATGATCCCGCAGGGCTGTGGCATAGGCGGCCTCCAGAAGCCCTTACATCTGAGCAAGGTAAGCCAAAAAAGCATGTTTAGGGTTACAGAGGGGCTACAGAGGGGGGTTGGGGGGCGTGATGAGAACTTCTCTTTCCAGATCCTGTGTCTGGAGCAGACGCCTGAGCTGTGGCTGTCCACCAAAGGTACCTGCCTTCTCCCCAGAGAGCTGAACTGCTACCCAGCCTCTGGCAGCAAGAAAGAGCCCTTTGTTTCTCCCACACTGAAGGAAAGCCTTTTATTGTTTGTTCAGGCTCTGCTTGATTGTGGGTCATTAATAAATGCATTTGTTTGAATTTCACAAGTATATTTGAATTCCCCAGTCTTCCACAACATACCAGGAGCAAACATGGCCAACACTTTCAGAAGCAGCACTCCAGCAGGACATAGGTGGGACTAGACTGGAAACTGCTAGAACAGAAGTGTGCAGAGCAAGAACCTGGCACGTAATGAGGACCTACTGTGTGCTGGGGGAGGTGGGCAGAGCACTGCTATGGGATCAGACCAGGGCTCCAAATCTGTACCCATCGCTGACCGGCTATGGGATTTGGGGCAAGGCGTTCGTCTTTCTGAGCCTCAGTTTCTTCACGTGCACTGAGAACACTAATTCCTAATTGCAGGGGTTGTGTGGTATATGTTGTGGAGTGTCTGTGTTGTCACCTCATTTATTCCTCACTCGGTAGGTTTAGGTATTAACCAGCCCCATTTGCAGATGAGAGTGCAGAGGCTCAGAGGTCAAGTCAACTGACCGAAGTCATACAGCCAGGACAGTAGCTCTGCTGGGTTCTAAGGTCACTGCTACCTGATGACCTCGGCCTCAGACATTAGCCAGCCAGGTTAGCTGTTCAGCCTTCATAACCTACTCAGGGACTGGAATTGGGGAGTGATGTGACTTCCCCTGGGCCTTCTTGTTGACCGGCTGGTGGTTGCTGGTGGGGTGGGCTGGGGAGTGCGGGCCTTCCCCAGGGTGTCAGGCCTCTCCCAAAGTGCAGGTTTGGGCCTGGTGGCAGCTGAGCCAGGTGTCCCAACACCGTCCGGCGGCTCTCAGCCTGCAGGTTGTGATTTGGACAGCTCTGGTTCCTCCTGACACCCAGGGCGGTGCTAGGGGCTCCCTGCCTGCCTCCCAGGCGGCCCATCTTGGTAGATGTGGATTTCCATGTATGGACTCAACACAGCTCATCCCAGACCCTGGGTTGACTTTGCACGCCCATGTCTTTTTTTCTTGTCTCTCTCCTCTAGCTTCCTGGAAGATGGCCTGTTGGCCTGTTTGATTTTTATAGGTGCTGTCACTGTAATTAACCTTCACTGAATTCTGCACTGAGCTTGACTCGGGCTTCATCCGGGAAGGACTAGTGAAGCAGTTTCTTGTTTCTGCCGCTGGTTTGCTGAGTGATCAGCCTGCCTGATGGATTTCACTCCCCTGAACCTCAGGTTCCTCATCTGTGAAATGAGCATGATAATGTTTGAAGGATTCAGTGAGATGGCACTTAATCCCGGATGAAAGGAGGTGACCTACAGAGGCCCAGTGCAGTGTGTGGCACTGGGCCTGCCTGGTTCTCTGCTGTCCCCCCAGTGCCTAGAACAGGTCCTCATGGGGCTCCGGAAACCAGCGCTGAATGAATAGTTACTGCTGTCACCTGTCTCTGGGGGCTCCCACTTAGAGCTTTATCGCCCTGGGAGAGGTTCCTAAGAGGAAAGACAGATGGAACAGTTCACACGCACAGAGATGCCTGCAAGGAGGGAAGCTTCTAATTAAATGAGCAGCCAAGTAGTTAAGGCGCATCATTGTTCCAAACGCCAGGCATTCCTGCCTGGGTATCGGGTGCCCAGAGGGGGAGGGATGGAGAGACTTGGCGCCTCCCGTGTACTGGGCACCGTGCAAGGGTTTTTATGTGCCTTAACCTATTGAATCCTCTCAAACATTCCTCAGAGTTGGGGTATCACCCCCATTGTGCAAATGAGGAAATTGAAGGTCAGGACTTGTCCAAGGTCACGCAGCAAAGATGAGAGAGAGCCAGGAAGCCAGAAAAAGCCCTTAGAGAGTGTGTCTTACTGTTTCTGCCCACCCAGCTTCTGCTCCCTTTGTCTGGAAACAGAGCCCTCATTTTCTGAGGAAATACCCCTCCTCTGCTCTTGCGACCAGGAGTGGCTGCTGGGAGTCCCCATCCCCTGGTGGTTGGTTCAGCAATGACAGACAAGCAGGGCCAGGAAGGTCCTGGGCAAGAAGAACTCTCTGTCTGCTGGGGCAGCTCGAGCAGGCAGGATGGGGCCTGGAGGGCTGGTGGCCACCTTGCCCCCACGGGAAGGGCTTCCTGAGACAGGAGCCAACACAGAGAGCAGAGCCCTAGATGCAGAGAGGCCAGGTCTGGATGACATGGCTGAGCCTCAGGCTAGCTCTGCCTTTGAGTTCCTCTGTCTTGAGAGCCAATAAATGTCTGTTTTGGCAGAAGCCAGCTTGAGTCACGTGTCTGTCATTTGCAACCCAAACCATCTTGGCTTGTATCATCCAGGGTGGGAGACCAGAGGAGCCCTGTGACCTGACAAAGCAGGGGGAGGCAGGGCTCAATTGGAGAAAGGGCTTCCTGGATGAGAGAATGGGAACTGTACCTTGAAGGGTCGGGGAAGTTCAACCAACCAAATGGCGTTGGTTTGGTCTTTCCCCTTTTCTCTTTCTTTCTTTCTGTCTCTCTCTGTCTCTGTCTCTCTCACTGGGGCAGAGCCCGACTGTCATGAACAGCTGGGCAAAGGTCTTTTCCTTGGCCCACGAGGATAACACCCTATGTTTAGCCCACCAGGATAACACCCTATGAGTTGACTCAGAGCTTTGGGAGAAAAAGTTATGTTTTCTCTCTTGGGCAGAGCTTTTTGTCCCAAAGAAGAGAGTTGAGGGAATTTGAATGAGGACCAGGAGAGGTGGTGGTGGTGGTGTAGTATTAGCAAAGGCTTGGGGTGGGGAGGGGGCAGACAGATCTGGGGTCCAGTGCCAGTACCAGCATTTCTCATAGCTAAGAGAACTTGGGCGACCTCTCAACCTCTCAACTCAACTTCCCTGAGCCTGTTTCCATGCATGAGAAGTGGGTATATGATAGTGTTCATAGGGTTGTTGTGGGGAGAGAGCAAGTATTGGTCATTTATTGAACAAACTGGAGATAGGGCAAAAAACAAAGCATGGTCTCCAGCCTTAAGGTCCCGCTACCCCAAGAGGGGAAGAAAGTGCCTGGCACAGGGCAGGGTCTGGCACAAAGTCAATCTCTTTCTTTACCCTTCTTCCAGAATAGACAGAGGAATTAACTTGGGTGTAGAAACTTGAGCTTAGCCAAGGGAACAAAGAGCTAGCAAGTGCTTCCCTGAGCCAGCGCCCAGTCCTAAGCTATTCCCTGAGGGCAAGGTCATGAATGGTTGAGTATGGGCTCTGCAATCAGGGTTGAATGCTTACTGCCCTACTCTCTGGTCCCGAATCCTTGGGTACTCATTTAACCTACCTGGGCCTCAGTTTCCACATCCATAAAATAGAGCTTACACTTCCCTCTTGGTTGTTGTATGGCTGAAATAAAATAGAGTCTCCCTGGATAAACAGAGGATAAAAGCCAGCTACTTGTTATTTTTATTTTTAAATCCTGACTACCATCTTTTGGGGTAGACATTATCATTGCCCTTTTTATTGATGAGGAAACAGGCTCTGAGAAGGTTCAGAGCCCACAGGAATGGTCCCATTCTCTGGGCCCTCCCCTGAAGGATGTGTGCAGAGCCCGGCTTCCCATCCCGGGGGCCCCCACTAGGATGGGGAGCAGTAGGCTGCGGCCAGGGCCATCTCCAGTGAGCCAGGACCTCATCAACCTGCTGCCTTCCCTGGACCTCTGCCTGCCAGGGGCTGCCAGCTCTCTGATGAGGGGCTGGGCTGAGCATGCTCCTAGTGACTGGCCTGAGGATCCCCAGCTGGGAGATTTGATGTGTCCCAGGAGAAACCTGCCCGCCCCCACCAGCCATCCCTTCCCTGCGTCCCCAGCCAAGAGCAGGGAGAGTGAGTAACAGCTCAGAACACTTCGGCCTGTTCCAGAGCACACACCCGCGGGGGAGAGCTCTCTCCCCAGAGCCCGGGAAATGCCAGGGCAGCATTCTTGGCCAGAAGCCCCGCCCTCCACCCTCCAGGCCTCTCTCATTCTTCAGCCGCTCCTTCCCCATCACTTGAAGTGCACATCGGCAGTCCTGAAGGTGGTCGTGCCTCCGCCGCATGGCTATGGGCCCAGGCTCGCCAGAAGGGCAAACCTCCAGCCCCCCTGCCCGACCTGCCGAGTCAGTGTGCTTGGGCTGCCATCACAAAAGTCCGCAGCCTGGGGGGTTTACGCGACAGAGATTCATGTTCTCGTGTTCTGGAGACTAGAAGTCCAAGATCAAGGTGTCAGTAGGTTTGGATTTTCCTCAGGCCTCTCCTCAGTTTGCAGATGGCCACCTTCTCACGGTGTCCTCAGCGAGGCCTTCCTTCTGCATGACCCATCTGCTGTCTCTCAGTGTCTGTATCCTAATTTCCTCTGCTTAAAAGGACACCGGTCTGATTAGGCCCACCCTAATCACTCCATTTTAACTTAATTGCCTTTTCAAAGGCTCAATCTCCAAATACCGTCACATTCTGAGGAACTGGGAGTTGGGGCTTCAATATATGAATTTTCGGAGCACACAATTCAGCCCATAGCATCTATTGAGCCAGAAACTCTGGGGCAGAGCAGTCTATGTTTTAAGGAGCCCTCGGGGTGATTCTGATGCATGGTCAAGTGTGGAAACCACCAGCCTGGGGTGCCCAGCCCTATGCTAGTCACTTCATTGGTCCACAAATGGTCTTAGCCACTGAGTGATGGGTGCTGGGGTCACACATAAAGCAGAGCCCCACTTTGTCCTCATGGAGAGCACACACGGTCTGGACAGAAAGACAGGTGTGACAACTGATTAAAAATTTAAAAAAATATTCCATTGAACCATTATGAGTGAGTCCAGTCCTGCAAGGGAGATGTGTGGGGTGGCCTGGAGAAGCAAAGCCTTCTGGGAAGAAGCGAGGGCAGCCTGGATCTCAGGCAGAGTGGTGGTTACCAGGCAAGGAAACAGGTGGCTCCAGATGAGTGCCCCACGCCTAGGGAGAGTGTACCCTGGGAGCCTCGAGTATGACTGTGGCACCCCAGGGGGTGTGCAAGGCAATTCCCTGGGGTGCAGGAAGAAAGGAAAATCTCTATTTACGCTTTATCTTGTTGTTTAATTATTTAAATTATATTTGAGTATATTTTAGATATACACCATAAGTTAGCACGGCAGGACACAGAATAACTTCTTAATCAAAAAGTAGCCAAAAACTGTGGGATATATACCATAAGTTAGCATGGCAGGACACAGAATAACTTCTTAATTAAAAAGTAGCCAAACTGTGGGATATATACCATAAGTTAGCATGGCAGGACACAGAATAACTTCTTAATTAAAAAGTAGCCAAACTGTGGAAACAGCCCAGATGCGACAGATGAATGGATAAAGAAGATGTGGTATATATATACAATGGAATATTATGCAGCCATCAAAAAACGATATCTTGCCATTTACAGTGATGTGGGTGGAACTGGAGGGTGCTATGCTGAGCGAAATAAGTCAATCCGAGAAAGACATGTATCATATGACCTCACTGATATGAGAAATTCGTAATCT